>NC_090935.1:125234765-125489765 GCF_040938575.1 Ambystoma mexicanum | reverse complement strand
TGTTTTGTGATTACTTCTTAAAGAGAATTTGGCTACCGCTGTAGGCACAGGCCTGAAATCCTTGAAAAAAATAACATTAATAGCCCCCCAGGTGGGTTCCTGGGGTGATAATAGCTTTAAGGACCTCAAACGGGTGGGGGACTAGACCTCACTGAGGCCCCACAAGAGCTCAGATGGCAGTCCGATTATGGCCAAGTCTGTCTCCATTTCGGTACATTATTAGTACACTATCGGATTATTGGTGCATTATCGTGCTTGTCAAAAGCAGCAGCACTGTGAGCGATGAAGGACACATCTCAGCATGGTTTTTTCTGGGCTGCCCAAATCCAGGCCTAGAGGGCCAGAAACCTGACGGGTTTTCAGGATATCCCTCATTAATATTCATGAGAAAAAATGTGCGTACATTTAGATTCATTGTATGCAAATTGATCTCATGAATATTAATGAGGGATATCCTGAAAATACGACATGGATACGGCCCTCGTGTCCTGGATTTGGACAACCCAGGCACACACATTCATCTGAGGTATGTTTAGCCAGGGTGGTCTTCTTCCTCCCCTCCCCTTCTTTAGTGCCTCACCCACAACTCTCAAGGAGAAATGGCAACAGTCCTATGATTGTCCGGCCATGTGTATCATACTGGCAGCTAAAGTCAGAAACTTATTGAAATTGCACAGGCAAAGTAAGCAAATGCCAGCTCCAGACATTTGCAAAACAAATCTAGCAACTCTATTAAGGGGAGGGACCCCTGATTTGTCTGCCCAGACATATTAACATTTCAACTGGGAACATCCTTTGCCTCTTCAAATATTCTTCATTCCAGTTTGAGTCAATGAGGTACACAAACCGTCCACCTTGTGGTGCAGAATCCTGTTCTTGCGTAGGAACGAAATGTCTCTGATTTAAGGAGTTCCCAGACTGTTATCCTCTGGTCTTCTTGGGGTCTCTGTTCTTTACTCCTGAGTCCTGCATGTTGGAAGCCCCAGGACCCTTCTTCGGACTTCCTCCTGAGTCACAGTTCCTGGCTGGGTCATGTTGTCGCACCCTATAATGGATGTGATGTAATAGATGAAACACTTGTGTATAGGCGCGTTATAAATGTCATATCATATCCTATCATGTTGTGAGAGGCTGGCCTTCCAAAATATTTCGGAGCCACAGGCAGTCAGGAGGCTCCTCACTAAGTCATTCACCAGCCCTCCTCTCTCAGAGTCCTAGTGCTTCAGCACAAGCCGCCCGTCTCCCTCAACATTCAGAGTATAGTCTTTGTTTCTTAAAGACGACGCACTCGAAGAATCTGACGCGCTGACATCGAAAATAAACTCTGTCCGAATTTAAGGTATCCATGAACACATCCGTTTTGTGGACGTCTGCTGCCGGCATGGCTCTCCATCCACGCACGCTAGAATTCGGCTATGGTTCTTCCAAATTCGGTCTAGCTGGTCCCATAACTTTTCGCACTGAAGCTGCAGACTTGCCTCAACACCTCTGCCATTAGAATACAGCGACACCTACGACAAATTTTGGTCTAGCTGGATGCACATCGCGTCTCATGCACTAGTGCTCTATCGTGAGCACCGACAGCGACCGCCCACGCCCCCGATCCCATGCGTTGCTTTCTGGAGGCTAGCCAGCCCTCAGAAGTCCTAATCTCAGCCAAATGCACAGACCCATCTTAAAGTCTACTCTTAGGACGTTTTCCCACACCTGGAGTTCGGTCCCCGAGGGCGTTCCAACTACAAAGCGCATTGAGGTCATAAAATGGGAAAATGGCGCCTTTATACAATACAATACTAGGCCACTTCTCTTTCACCCTTATAGACTGAAGGGGTTGCAAAGGGGTACCATAGAGGAATTATGCCCAACCAATATAAAATATTAAGTTCCCTCTCATCTCACACCCACAGCAACCTAAAAAAGAAAAACAAAATAACTGGCAGAGCCAATGCTCGTTCTCCATGCTGTGATGGCAAAGCCATTGACTATGAACTTCATAATCCTCTGCTGCAATGTTACAACACGGGCCTACAGCATTCTGAAATGGAAATAGTTGATAATCTCAACTTCGATAACAGCCAAGCCTTCGAAAACAGCTTCTGCAGCAGCAATGTTCCCTTTTGTGAGCCAAACTGTGGAGCTGCCCCCTGTCTGTTCCACAGGTCAATCATGATTATAATAAAACAAACCGATTGCTATTTCCACCGATCAAATAGGCTGCCTGTACATCTGGGCTGCTGTCACTAGCATGATTAAATTCCCTAGCACATTGAAGCTAACTCGGCAGCAGAGCGGCGCCACATATACGCCCCGATGCTGCAAGGAGGACCAAAGTCTGACTGAACTTTATTCTTTAATCACATTCGCCGATTCACCAACATAGGATCCATTTTTAAATATTGTGACTTCTTGTTCATTAAGCATACGCGAGATGAGAAAACTCTGTGGGCTGGCCTTTATCGGATACGAGGAGACTATTGCTGTTTTTCAGATCTAAGTGGTTTGTGGATGTGAGCAAGTGGACCGCTGCTGAACTGACTGTCATTAAAACACGTGCATTCAGTCAAAGGGTTGAGTGGAACTGTGCGTCAATAATGCAAGCTTCTAAACACACTTTTATTTTTTTACATGTGCCCAAGCTAAGCCCAGAAGAACGTTTGTTGATTCTGGTTAACAAGAAGAAAGGGATAGGGTCCTTTCAAAATGAAAGGGAAGTCATCATTGTGAGTTGATAGGGAAGTCATCATTGTGAGTTGATTAATTGCTTCCTTTGATATTATGGTGTTTTTAGAAACAAATGCAATTAAAAAAGCTGCAAATTGAGAGTAGAATTAGCTATTTCATGCAACGAGCCAAATCTGTCACAGTGCCACCTAGGAGCCATCCCTGAAAGTTCAGGTAAGAAAAAAAGAGCAAGGCACTATGGGTATGCAAATGAGCTGAACAGCCTTCATTGTTGTTGCTTGTCAATGTCTTGCAGTGAGGCATATTGTATCCATAACTTTACCTGCTTAAGGCCAACAGACATCTCTAGATGCTACCTTAACCCCCTGCGACCGCCACTCTCATTGGGAATCATCAGAGGGTGCAGTGTGATAATCTTGTGATTGGAGCACCGGGTCATGCTTCCCAAACACCATCAGTATGATAATAGGTTTAAAACATGCATTGCATGGATAATGCTATTAAGAGTTCTGTCTGTGTGCTCTTTTTCCATTTCTGTGGATGGAAACTTTTTTAAATAGATTTTTTTTAATTGAAGTGCAGAATTGTCAGCTAAATTAGGTCTGCAACTGAGTAGATTAGCAAATAATTCGATGTGCCAGGAAGTATGAAAATGTGGCCCGCAGGACAGAAGACTCGTCTGTGTTTCACGCTGGTCTGATCTTTGCAGAGGGACTAATTTCTCCAGATGGAGGTTTTACTGCAGTTCAGCTCACGGTGCCTCCTTTGGGGAGAAGAGTTGGACTGGAGATAGTTTACCTGCTGGAGCCTAAACTCACAGGCCCCAGATGGCAGGCAGCTAAGGTGCGGGCAACGATACCAAGAACGATGGGAACTGGATACTGCGAAGCTTTGTGCTTTAATAAGGAAGACACAGTGATAAACGGACGTCTGATTTATTTAAAATGTTCAAACTCTAAACTGACTGCTGGGAATAGTAGCTCCTATAACTGTGAGGGCGCTGTTCAAACAATCACACACTATGAATTTGGCTAATGCGACCCTGTGTTCCTGGAAACTCCTAGCTTGTAAAAGGACCATACAGTAGCGCCCATCTTATTCGGCGATAATGTTACAGCGATCGTGTTCTGCCATCTTGTGGAAACTATGGGTAAGTACATGTAACGATGAAATTCTACAACTGCAAAAAAAAAAAAAAAAAAAAAGAAAACGCTATCCCAGCACATAATGATATGATATGGCATTTATAACGCGCCTATACACAAGTGTTTCAAGGCGCGACGAGGCAAGGGGTGGGGGGGGAACGAGGGGAGGACAGACAACAATCCTACTAGGCCAGGTGTCATTCAGATCGCGCAAGTGCATGGGAAGGGGAGAAAGGAAAAGTGTTCGAGGGGAAGGGAGAGGGGAAAGTGCAGTACATGGGAAGTGGAATAAAAAAGATAAATCAAACACATAAAACAGCCAGCTGGTGGCAAGTGCAAGGAAGAGCAGACATAAGTGCTGGAAGGGGGACTGAAGGGATACAGAAAAAAAATAAAAAAAAAAAAAAACGGTCCCCAAGTGCAGGGGTTGCCAGGGAGGCATTGCAGGTGGGCAGTTGACGGGGCCTGGGCCTGAGTTCAGAAAAGGGTGGCCAGGTAACCAGTGCAATTTCAGTCAGAAATTCAGCAAGGGAGGGGAGGAGAGAAAGCAGAAGCAAAGAGGAAGGTTTTGAGGTGTTTCCAGAACCGTAGATGGTTCTCCCCAAGTTTCAAGGGGGCAGGAAGGCTGTTCCAGAGAGAGGCCCCTGCCGAAGAGAGTGATCTGCCACCAACTTGTTGCTTAGAGAAGCGACTGACCCTGAGGGAGTTGGAGGCAGATGAGCGAAGAGCTCGAGAAAGAAGATATTTAGGAAGAGAGAGTTGAAGTTATTTCGGCCGAAGACCGCAGAAGGCCTTGTGTACAATGCAGAGGGTTTTGAATTTAATCCTTGCAGCCACTGGGAGCCAGTGCAGAGATTTAAGTCCTAGGGAGATACGATCCCTGGGCTTGTGGCCAAGGACAAGTCTCGCATTCCTGTTCTGGATAAGTTGCAGAGGGCGGAGAGTGGAGGCAGGAAGATTTAGATAGAGGCTGTTACGGTAGTCCAGCTTGGAGAGGACCAGGGCTCCTGAGACAGTGAGCTTCTGGGGGAAGGAGAGGAAAGGAAGAATACCTCTGAGGAGATGGAGCTGGTAGTGTGACTTCTTAGAGACGTCAGAGATGTGAGGGGAGAAGTTGAGTGCAGAGTCGAAGATGACCCTGAGGTTTTTTGCCTTGCTGGTGGGAGTGGGAGGAGGGCCAAGAGAGGCCGGCCAGAGAGGTGCAGAGAAGGAGGGATTGGGTGTGCCGATAAGTAGAATCTCAGTCTTACTGGCATTAAGGCAGAGATTGTTGGCAGCACACCATTCCTGGATGGCAGACAGACAGTCAGAGATGAGGGAAGGAGAGGAGGAGGAGGAGGCCGAGGGTAGCCTGAAAATGAGCTGGGTATCATCCGCATAGCACTGAAAGTTGGGACAGAGAGCAGCGATACGGTGGGAAAGGAGTGCCAAGTATTGGTTGAACAGCCAGGGAGAGAGGTTAGATCCCTGGGGGACACCACAGGTAGAGAAAAAGATGTTGGAGGAAGGACCCAAGTTGGACCTGGGAGGGTCGGTCGGAGAGGAAAGAAGTCAGCCACGCCACAGCCTGACCAGTGATACCCAGGTTATCACGGAGATGGTTGAGCAGGATGGCATGGTTGACAGTGTCAAAGGCAGAAGAGAGATCAAGCAGGATAAGAACGCAAGGGGTGTTAGAGTCGAAGTTGGAGAGCAGGTCTTCACGGATGTTCAGGAGAGCAGTTTCCATGCTTCTGGCAGCTCTGAAGCCAGACTGATGGTCATGAGACAACCAACAGATTCAGTGTGGAGATTGAGCTGGGAGATGGCCAGTTTCTCCAGGAGCTTGCCCAAGAAGGGAGTTATGGAGATTGGGCGATAGTTAGCCGGGCTGGAGGGATCGGCAGAGGGTTTCTTAAGAAGAGGATGCACAAGGGAGTGCTTCAGGGGGGAAGGGAAGACTCCAGTGACAAAGGAGTGATTGCAGAAATCCGCCAGGGCAGGAGCCAGGGAGTCGATGTGATTCTTGATAGTTTTGGAGGAACAGGGGTGAACCTGTTTTGATGATACTTTCATAGGTCGGACTTGTCTAGAATCCTCATCTGGAGAGAAAAGGGGAAAGGTAGAGAAGGAGGGAGGGGGGTGGCTGCAGAAGGGCCAGAGGGAGAGCAGGGAATAGCGGGAGGAGTGTGAGAGGAGGAGAGTGAGGACAGGATGTCCTGAGTTTTAGAAATGAAGTGAGAAGCCAGTGCCGTGCAGAGGGCCTGGGATGGGACAGGAGAGGTAGAGTCTGTGGCAGGATTGGCCAGTTCCTCGCAGATTTGAAAGAGTTCAGCCGAGTTGTTAGATGCCGCCGAGACACGGGCTTGGATATGAGCTCTCTTCTTGGTGAGGACGGAGAGCCGGTATTGCCTTTGCAGCAGGCGGCAGGGTAGTTTGTCAGAGGATGAACTTGAAGCACGCCATTTCCTCTCGGCAACCCTACACTTGCATTTTAGGGTGACGAGGTCCGAGTCATACCAGGAGTTGCACTTGGCTTTGGGCTTCAGGCGGATTCTCATGACAGGGGCAAGGATATCAAGAGTATCAGATATAGCAGAGTGGAGCGTGAAGAGGGCTGTGTCAGGGTGAGAGTCAGCCAGGAGGGGAGGAGGGGGTGAGAGGTGGCGGCGAAAGCCTCAACTGACACGCACTTCATAGGTTGGGAGACCGAGAAGGTGTGTGGCAGTGACGGAGGTGGCTTGGCCTGCGGGGTAGGGAAGATGAGGTGAGAGGATAGGAGAAAGTGGTCACTCCAGGAGAGAGGAGTGGAAAGAGGGACAGGGAGGGAAAGGTCTGAAGAGATCAGAACATTGAGAGTGCGCCCTGCAGAGTGAGTCGGGCCAGAAGGGAGAATGGTGAGTGAGAGAGAGTCGCAGAGGTCGCTAAAGAGTTCAGAGGAGTTGAGTGGTTGAAGCCAGGAGTGAGAAGGAGAGGTCCGCCCACTCAGAGAGGAAGGAAGAAACCTGACCAGGTGGCCGATAGATAGTAGCCACAGTAAGGGAATGGCTAGGCGAGAGAGAGAGCCTTCAGATGAGGCATTCAAAAGAGGAGTAGGCCTGCGTAGGAATGACAGAGGCAGGAATCCACTCAGGGAAGATAAGGGCTACACCCCCACCAGATCGGTTGGGCCTGGGCGTGGAGAGGATCTTGTAGACATCAGGTAGGAGTGTGTCAAGCTGGTGACAGAGCTGGCCGTAAACCATGTCTCAGTGAGACAGAGGACATTGAGGTCAAGTTCTTCAAGAAGGCGGCAGATATCAGAGGAGTGTTTGACAGCGGAGGGGGAGTTAAGAGTGGAAATGTGGAGAAGGTTGCCCTCCTTGAAGGACTTCCGGGGGAGGGTACAGATTAGAGGTACGCCCTGTGGAAGTGTAGAAAGCACCCAAGAGGGGGCAGAGACGGAGGGGGAAGGCAAGGTAGCCAAGTTAAGGGGGGAGGGGACAGCAGGAGAAGAAAGGAAGTTGATGAGGCGCGGAAAGCATCTATCAAAGAGATGAAGGTTGGCCTGAGGGCCTTGGCCCAAGACGGTCCCATTAGAGTAGACATTAATGATGATCTTAGAGGATAGGAAGGAGGCCAGGAGGGCATCCCAACGAGTACCACCATTAATGGGAGAAGTGGAGAAAGGAGAGAGAACAGAGACCATATGCGGGGTCCATAGGTCTTGCTAAGGAACGACAAAGACGATGTCTGTGAGAGTTTTCTTGGGGGAGGCACTGATGTAGGTGTCAGCGATAGGGAGGCCTGGGTTGGAGACCAGGATGACCTTTTTAAACTTTTTCCTACCAGACTTAGTGAGGGGAGCAGGATAGTTAATAGTGAAACAGCTTGAAAAGATAGGGGAGACAGAGAGCACCATACAGTAGGTGGGAGAGGCAAGTGTGCAGGAGAGTGGCACAGGACAACGCACTTAGGAGGCGAGTGCAAGAAAGGCACAGGACATTCTAAGACAGGAAAGAAGACAAACCTAAATTTGAGAATCCTAAAGAGGGAGAAAAGACCTAGGTTTCACAGAGCAACTTTAAATACGGTGGCAGTGCTAGTAATAACAGGTGAAATCCCACCTAAATTTGAGAATCCTAAAGAGGGAGAAAAGGCCTAGGTTTCAGAGAGCAACTTTATTTACGGTGGCAGTGCTAGTTATAACAGGCGAAATCCCACCTAAATTTGATAATCCTAAAGAGGGAGAAAAGGCCTAGGTTTCACAGAGCAATTCCAACTGCATGGGCCGGATACCTGAACATGGAGCTTTTCTACCACCGAGCAGACATGGAGAAATGTGTGAATTCTGCAGCATGGAAATGAACATGTAGCGATGCAGATGTGAATTCAAAGGCACAAATTACGGAAACAGGTGGCTATGGAAAACTGTTTCAAAATAAGGTCTGAGAATGAATATGGATGCAAAATGCATTTCGTGTGATGCAAGACATTGAAGCAAAATGTATGTTGTGGAAAGAACCATGCATTTTAAAAGCACAATATTTTGTTATTAGCGCTCACTTTAAAACTTGTATTTAAGTCCAGAGACCTTCTCCCCATTTGATGCAAAACCACAACCATTGCTCACCTCTCCCTACATGTGATGCTAAGGGGCGGGGTTATAACCCTTTGTTCAGAAAGATTAGGACACATCTTCAGGTGCTGGCCATTGAAAGAATGTTAAGTGAATTATTGCAGGTTCTGTGAACAAGTGGGGGATAACCAGGCTTGACACAGATCTTGGGAAACAAAAATATGCCAGTTATAATTGAAGTGAAAATTATATGTGTCATTATTGTTTAATTGAGAGTATATCGGAAATCATATTTCATGCATTAACTAGGGAACTTTGACACCTACCAGGATGGTTCAATGCTTAGGAAAAGACTTATCTGGTGATACGCCTCCCCTCAACAAAGTTATGAGCCAAAATGTGATTGTAGCTTTCCAGAATAAGTTACGCAAGCAGAGGGTCGAGAAGGTGGTAGCATATATATTCTAATATCGGCCTAAACAATCTTAGTATTCTAAGTTGTATCCTTTTTGAAAACATCACACAAATCTGTTTCACACCAGCAACTGGGTGCCGACATGAGACACAGTGCTTTGCAACTGGCCTGATCAGACCAATTTAGAATTGCATAGTTTGTGAAACTTCTTTACACATTGAAGAAACTTGTCATGTGGAAGATTTTATTTTCCTATCTGAAGTCAGAAATGCATATGGGTGGAGTGATAACTCACAGAAATGGGGACTAGTAACAAAAGGAACCAATCATTTCAAAGGGGCTCAGCCTTGTTTAAGGGGGTGACGATAGATGTCCAATCTGAATCATGAGCCAATAAGCTTGCACCCCACAATTTATATATGTTGGTGTGTATAGGGGTTTAAAAGTAAACACACAATGGGACAGGGAATCTCTTTCCAAAATGAAGATTGTCTGTCCAGAATGAGGGCAGAATGAGGAGCTGACTAAAAAGAGGAGAGCTTTCTGAAATTAGCTGAGCTGTCTAAGCTGACTGGAGCTCTATAAAATGATTGGAAGGGAGACGGACAGAGATGGAGGAGACCAGGATGCTGAAGGCTATCCAACATTGAGTTGTATGGGGTAGTCTTACCAGATCCCTATGCTTCCCATGAGATGACCCTGGACCTTTGATGACTTTTCCTGCACAAAACCCAGAGTGATTTAAAGTAAGTACCTAATCCCAACTGAACAATCATTGCTTGAGGTCTTGTCAGATTGGTATCTTTTCCCATATAGACATTGATGGGGATGGCAGCTGGGAGTAGATCCCTAGCAACTGTGATTTATTTAAGCAATAGAACCCGAGCATCGAGGGCATTACCAAAGGCCCTGGGGCATTACCAGAGTCGGTATGCCCCCGACACGAGGGTTCTATTGCTATTAGTATCCAGGCCCGCAAAAATTGCGTGACCGGGGCACTTAAAGCTTTTTTTTTTTTGTCTATAAATTCTGCGGCGTTTCGGGCGCTGCAGCGTTTTGGGAGAAAACAAAAAGAAAAGAAAATGGCCGCCGCCATGGAACGGGAAAACGGAGTCCGTTTTCCCTTTCCATGACGGCCATCGGAAGCGGACTCGCTAGGAACACAAGTGTTCCCAGTGCGTCCGCTCCCGAAAAAGGATCAAAATGAAGGTAAGTGGGGTTGGGAGAGGGGGAGTGGGACGGGGGGAAGAGAAAAAAAAATAAAAAAATAAAAACCGTAACTGCATCCCCGGCAGGGGATGAGGGAAGCCCCCAGGTGTGTCTCCACACGGCTGGAGGCTTCCCTCATCCCCCTCTGGCGAAACAGGACCAAGAAGGTAAGTTGGGGCTCGGGTGGGAGAGAGGGAAGGGAATTTAAAAAAAAAAAGACTTACCCGAGTCCCCGGCGGGGGGCGGAGGCAGCCTCTCAGCCGCGTGGGGGGCTCGGAGCGGGGATGGCCCCGTTTTGAGCCTCCTCATTGGCTGAGGGGTTGCCACACCCCCCGCCGTGGACAAATGCCATGGAATCCCAACGGAGGGATTCCCAGCCGGGTAGGGACCTGACGAGAGCCAATCAGAATGCTTGTTGCATTAGGATTGTATCTCGCCGGGTTACTAATAATAATGAATTTAATTCACACATAGTCAACAGACACTGGGTGATTTTGGGGAACTTTGAAATTCCCAACATCCATCCAACTGTTCATAAAGGTATAGGGCTTGATTCATGGAATTGTGTGCACGGTGCAAAGTGATTTTGCATTGCTGAAAAGTGACTTTGCACTGCTGACACAAACCCTGATTGATGGTACTATGCAAAGTGTCCTTTTTCTGTGCAAAGTCACTTTGCACTGCAAAAATACACTTTGCACCGCTTCACCATGATTCATGGAGAGGTGCAATGTGTATTTTTGCAGTGCAAAGTGACTTTGCATTGCAAAAAGACACTTTGCACTTTTCCATGAATCAGGGTGTTTGTTGGCGGGGCAAAGTAACTTTGCACCAGTGAAAAGTTACTTTGTACCATACACAATATTCAAAGAATCAGGCCCATAGTTTGTTAAAGTAATTGGGTAGCCCTCCATTATTCTTGCCAACCCCAAAACCCCCCAAAATGGAAGCTGCATTAAAATCAAAGTTCCCAACTTCTCTCTCTTTAATGGACCCCGCCTTAAAGCATAGCGGTTCTAACTGATAAACTGAATTCCTGGGTCTGTGCAGTTCAGAAAAGTGTCTTCAAAGTGAAACAAAGTGAACTTTCTGATGTAAAAGCACACTCTCTAATGAGATGCTGCATGATTCTGTACATTATGAGCAACCAAATCATTGGAGTGTTTACTCGACCTGTGTTTCCCTTTACAATTTACATGTTAACAAGGGAATAGAAAGTAAACGTGAATAATTCATATGTTATTGTGTCCTAGCTGTTTTGTGAATCTTTTTTTATCAAAAGTGAATGGTGTAACAGGAAAGATGTTGTTAAATGGAGTGAGGTGGGATGCATTGTGAGACTTATTGAGTGATAAGAATTTGGTTTACTAAATAATAAATATATTCTTTCTGCACACTGGCCTGATTCTTGGGTTGTCTATTGCAAATGGGTGAGGGATAATAGTGGGGTTATATGTATTAAAGCCAGTGTTAGTGAAGTACCCACACATATTTATATATTGATGTGGCACTTTTGATTGGGGGGGATAAACACCCTGCATTCATTTTTTGCCCCATAAATATCTTCTACAGAAATGGGGGCTCATGCTGGCATCTAGAATTCTGTTTTGATTCATGACAATTTGCATTGTTACGGGGCTATTCATTCACTGCACAGCAAACAAATGTGCTCATCCACTGTTTTGTTTTGAAAATGCTTTTTTGGAATTCAATTATATGATAATAAACAGTTTCGAAATATATATTCAATTTATTTAGAAAACAAATAGGAAATAATTGGAATTTTCAATTATGTGTGAAACGAACCTCTGAAAAACAACATATACAGAAAATAAAATATTTGAATTATTAGTACAAAATGATTTTCAAATTGCACTTTTTTATAGGATTATGAAAGTGCATAACTCTCTGGATATTTACATGTTCCACATTCAACCCAAACATACCAAGCTTTAACATGCCCCACTCATACCTCATGCACTCGTGCTCAAACTGACTCACAAAAACAAATGAGCCACAAGGTGGAACAATTAATTTATTCCAACACCCAGTGCTTTTTGAAAATACTCGATGTGTTTACTTGGCTTGATTCACATCTTGTGAATCTTATTTGAAGGGCTCATGGGCTATTTATCCAATTTAGATGTTATTGCCCTGGCCGACAGCCACATGCCCAATAATCATTGCCCTTAAATTGAGGACCTGCATGCAGATGAGCTAATCCTCAACCCACTAGTGCATAGTTATCGATATCCACCAATCGCCACCCTGTACATCACAGGCATCTATCCTTCCAACCAGGTTATCTTTAACTAAAAGCGTTATCGCGGCTGCCGATGTATCAGCCAATCAGAATAAGATTTTTATGAACTCATAGGGCTGTGCACCGTGCCAGAGATTTGCATTGCATGTTTATGATGTGGTTGTTAAAAGTGCCACTGTTTGCTTCACCCCTGAAAATCAGGGAGGTGGACAGAAGAAGAAGAGTGTGTAGAGTAAATACACTTATATATTGCTTTAGTATTGATTGTTGACATCTC
Source organism: Ambystoma mexicanum (assembly GCF_040938575.1). NCBI lineage: Eukaryota > Metazoa > Chordata > Amphibia > Caudata > Ambystomatidae > Ambystoma > Ambystoma mexicanum. Next base: position 125,477,237 of record NC_090935.1, on the reverse strand, counting down.
ACAGGAATAAAGTGCAAGGTTTCTGTTACTGTGTAGTGAGAGTTCTGTGTACAAAAAAAAAACACACTCAAAATGAGTGACATACCAATTGAAGATGCCAGGAAACATCTCTTAGCCATGCTTTTCATTCAGAGAGACAGGCCTGAGAATGAGGCTGTTGGTTGGCAAGCCAGAATGGTACAGGACGTTACGTTCATAGGCACTGACATTTGGCATGAAGTTGAGATTTTGCACAAAGCCCTTGCAGAATTCTATATGGCTGAAAACATCAGTGAGGAACAAATTGAGATAGCCTAACTTATGGCTCTATTGTATTTCCATGTACAATTAATAGAAGAGGGTTTGCAAAATAAATAAAAGGGCCCGTATGTTGAAGCTGACTGAAGACATGAAAGAGGCATGGCAATCACGCATGCAGTTAGAGGAGACATTTACAAAAAGAAACATTCTTGAGCTCAAATATGAAAACATCAAGGAGCAACTCAAAAATGTGTCACAAACCCATCAACAGAGCAGTGTAAAGCGGGACAGGGAGTTCTCTATGCTGCAGGACACACATTAAGAGAGTGTAGAAACCATAAATAACCATCAACACCAATTGAATGACCAGACTAGCCTCAACACAGTATTGTTGGATGAAATTCTTGCCTTCAAATTGGCCATAAATGAACTAAAATGTGAAAACAGTCAGTTCACCATCAAAGAGATTGACTCACAAAATTAGGCCGATCACATGCATCAGAATTTAAATATTTTTAAGCAACAGAAATTACTGCAGATCAAAGTAAAATATGCAAAATCCATATATATCTGTGAGGAATGTGACCATCCCCATGGTGGGTGCGCACTCTCCTGAGTTTTTTAACATTTTTAATGAAATGAAATGATGGTAGACTAACCTCAGGAAAATGTATAGATCTAATCCACATACATTGTCCTATGCTCACACCATGACAAATGCATAGAGTTGAGTACTCTGGGTGGAAACACCCTACAGACTTAGTATGCCCTGTCATATTTAGTTAGAATTTGACAGCCAGGAGTACACTATGTCATATCCACGAAGGGGGCGGTCAAAGCTTGCCCCTGTCAAGTCCAGCTTGATTAACTTACGAAGGCTTCATGGATCTGCTCAGCTCTTTTGTTAGGCCCTGTAGCTGGTGGCAGCGATTAATATATGACTTAATTGTAGTTCAAACAGGCTCACACAGGGCCTGGCTATAGAGGTTAACAAAAGAGACAGGAAACCAAACAACCTTTCATATTTAACTGTGTCAACATGAAGCCATGTTGATTCAGGGTTAACACAGTTAACAGTAACACAGTTATTCTACGGGAGTTGGACCTAGTGTGGTAATATACAATTACACTTCCTTTTCAGTTCAGTGAAACACAGTCTAAGATCAGTAAGAATGTATTACACTATTTCTGGATGGTGCAAGGTAGACCAAGGTTAGCCACACCTAAGAACTCTTTTCAACAATGGGACACAGCTTTTCTATGCAGGTAAAACCTAATGTTGTAGTATACTATTACAGTTCTGATTTTCAGATAAGTACAACACAGATTAAGGTAAGCAATAACTCGTTTAGCTTGTTTTAGGATTGCACACAGCTAACACAAGGTAAGCAAAACATAGATACTTTTGTAACTAGCTACCAGCAACCTAAAATGTAAGTATGGCCTAAGCAGATTATTCTGGACAGTTTAACAGCAGGCCAGGGATAAGCAAGACCGAATTGGGGACACTCATACAATGATCCTAAAAGGAATAATAACGTGAAACCAACAGCACTACTTTTGGGAAGAGTGGAACTTAATTCACAGGTGAGTAAGTTTGCCTTCTATCTACTTTCTGTTAGAATGGTGAGACAGTTTTGAAGGAAAGTAAGACTTTGAGACTACTTTTTTAAGAAGGCAGACAGCGTATTCTTGGTAGGTCCTATATATACTTTTCAGAATGGTGAAATATATCTAAGGTAAGTAATAACATTTTGTAACTATACACTCTGAGAGTTTATAGTTACCAACTAACTCATTCACAAGTAAGTAAACTTTTCAACACTTGTTTTACTTTTCAAGGTAGACCCCCTTAAAGTATGCAGCCCTTCCCAAATCTATTATATGAGTTCTCTCAGAGGCAGAAGGGGGACCCTAGTGATTTAGGAGCCAGATGTAGGCAGGGTGAGATAGGGCTCAGTTGCAGGCAAAGTTCCAGAGGAAGACAGTTCGAACCAGTAAGTATTTTACTTTAGAGTTAGTTGAGGGTCCAGGGACTTCAGCGAAGACTAGACATCCTAGGCGGATTACAGCAGTTGGCCTGGGTGAACTGGACGAGAGGCATCCCAATTACAGAAAGGACCCCAAAACTATGCAGGAATCACAAGAGACTTAAGGTGAGTAAATACCCAACCCAGCACAGTACCTCACATTTTGCAGCAGGAGGACATCAGGATCTGCAGCCAAAAACACAGGCACTTCATTCCTTGTCAAGAGGACAGAATACTGAACCCTAGATTGGCCTTTTCAGCAAGGATTGATACAGAAGGTTTCAGGCAAGAGTTTCTTCATGGTTGGATGTGGCTTTAAGGATGTGGTGTCCTTTCAGGAGCACAGAAGACAGAATATTGCCAGTCAGATTCTCATCGTTTTCAAGGTCCAGCACTGCAGTGAGGGAGATTATTGGACTTGATTCAAGTCTGTGGATGTCGAGCAGGATGCCAACAAAGCTTCACCAAGATTAGGAATTTGGAAGACCCTGCACCACACAATGGCTTGAGGTCCCAGGGTATTAGGGTACTGCAGCTCCGCAAGATCGCAGCATGAGGTGGGAGAGCTCAAAACGCAGATCTTCTTGAATTTAGTGGTTCCTACCAGGCTGTGTGTCGGGGTCACATTTTAGGAGTCCCCAAGTTGATTGGAAGGAAGGGTAACAGCAGGCTCCAGTTACACCGAAGGCTCTTCAGTCGCTCGAAATCGTCTCAGCCACATTTTCTTTATCTTCCTATTTGGTTTTGGTTCCAGTGATCGACTACCTCTTCAGCTTCCAGGATCAGACTTTTATTCAGGAACCCAGCCAAGCAAACAGCGATGCAAAATTCAAACTTTGGGGGTTGGCAGTCCTGTCAGGACAGCCAGACTCCCAGTTTGAACTGGATTCTTGCAGTCAGGCAGGAAGACAAAGGGGTGCAACATTTTGCACTCCTCCCTCGCTTCCTGCCTTCACAGTCACTAAGGAGCATGGGTGGGGAGTCCACAGGACTTCCGCCGATGATAAAGTTAAAACAAAAGATTTTCCCACACTGGAGGTCAGGGGAAGTAAAAAGAAAGGATAAGCAACACCGAAATGGTGAAAAAAGGAGATAGGTTGATTTTGGTAAAATGAGCACCCATGAGTGCCTTTACTGGGGCTGTGGAAACAGTCTGCGGTTAAGGTGCACTGAATTAGTTAAAAGGTGCAGTGCCACTAGCCACTAAAAGTAAACTTGTCCCTGTAACATGTTACCATTAAAAGGAGAACAGGGATACATTGTATTTCCCCAGCACTCCCTACAATGTGGGGTGTGCTAGTATTACCTAATAAAATGTAAAATGGAGCCAGAGATCCTTTCTACCTCTTGGAACAGTAGTTCTCACAAGGTTAGACAGAAAAAGTTAAAGGGGAGCCCCAAGGGCAACCATGCAACAATAAAAAGGAATTACCAAAAGTTGTTAAAGTGGATACACGTTGCCAGAATTGGCCAAGGAGGTTTGTAATTTGCTCTTTATTTCAATCCGTTTGGAACCCTTCTGCTGTATCAGAGGTGTGGGCTGATTGATGGTTTAGAAATTGATAGTCACCCATGGACCACTACTACCCTGAAGCTGATTAATCACATTATCCCTAGAAGCAAGTGCTTCTCAAAAATTGTCACTGTTACCAAGTTTACAATTTTGAATTTGCATTGCAAATCAGTTATTTAGTTAATCGCAGCATTAATGTTGCAAGTGTGTTAGTAGAGGTGAATTGGAACAAACATTGTGCAAACTGCATGGCTATCAGTAGCAAGGCAAACACAGAATACAGCAAAGAAATAATTGTGCTTTAGTTTAAATTACAACTGAAAAAGCAGGCTTAGAGGCGAAGAGAAAGGAAAACCAACAGATATCCCATGGAATGACATTGCAAGATTCCAAAAAACAATAATTGGAGGTTTGATTCCAAAGAGGACGTACATTAAAAGGAAAAAAAGAAGATAAGAAGATAAGAACAATTAGTAAATCATAGTTAATGGGTGAAAAAAGTCAACACGTGTTAGCATAATAACTGCAAAAATAATATAAAGACCTTAAATATGTCTGTGTGGTGGGTAGCCCCTCTAATCCTCTCTAATGGTTTCTTAATTACTATCTGTAGTTCACTGAAAACTACAAGGCCTGTGGTAGTGGGCGTGTAGTTATGGTTAAGTTGCTAAACCCACAGGAAGACCAATTTTTTGGACGGCTTACAACCCTGAACGAATCCTCACCAAACTGTGCAAAAAATGTATATGTCCCGCTCTGAATTAATTTGGTGAGTCTGGCAAGATTTTGTGAAGGGGGGGAAGAGTTATAGAGGGGTCCCAAATTACTTTTTTCATAGACTGAATGGAGAAAAACTTTGCTCATGCATGAAGGCGAAACCGGTGGATGAATGTTCACCAAATTTGTAGTAGGAGTGGCGGCTTGTTTCCAAAGCATGCTGAAATGTGTGATATTCCAGTTTTCTCACGGATAGGACTCTGGTTGGGCCGGAAGGGCCGCGTGATGTCCGCGGATGTACGATGTGATCGCTGATTGGCTGGTCGGAAGTGTGATATGCATCATATTCTTTCAAAACGCATGCCATGTTGTATCCACAGCGGCGAACAGGACTGTAAAACATGTTTTGGGTGTCTTGTTTTAGGGCTGGAAAGGGTGTTGGAGTGAAAGATGGTCATATGATGTATTTGTTCAGGTGGAAGAAGACTGTTGTGGTTGCGGTGGCTGCGGACACTGCAGCAGTTCGTGGGTATGTCCAGAGGTGAGTAAGTTATGTGATGCACGCAGGTAGGGTTCATTACGGTAGGGGAGTGGAATGTAGATGATGTGAGGATGTTTGTAAAGCTGTATTATGCTGTGGTGGTTGTGGCAAGCTGCTCGATTCTTGGGTGCATGATCGGAGGACATGCATCCAAGAGTCAGCCTACTGGTTTGAAGTAGTGTAATAGTGTGTGTACAGAAGTGGACAGGGCCTCAGGTAGCTGGCTTATGTGGGTGGGTGGTGGCCATTGTACCGATTGTAGGGTGCATGGCTGTTTTATGGTGTTGTGATTGTGGCCAGCTACTAGACTCTTGCACCCAAGAGTATGGCCACTGGTTGAAGTAGTGTAATAGTATGTGTAGACACGTGGGGAGGGTGTGTGGCAGATGGGCTATTGGACTGCCCTGCAAATTGTGGCCACTGGGCAGATTCTTGGGTACATGGCAGTATCATGCTGGTGTAATTGTGGCCATCTAATAGAGTCCGGCCATGCATCCAAGAGTTTGGCCACTGGTTGAAGTAGTGTAATAGTACGTGTTGAGAAGTGTACAGTGACGCAGGTGGTTTATGATAGGCGACATATAATGTGAATGGTTGCAAGTATAGATAGGGCCTCTGGTGGTTGGCTTATGTGTGTGGGTTGTGGCCAGTGCATGGCCAGAGGCTATGCTCCCAAGAGTCTGGCCATTGTTTGAAGTAGCATAATAGTACGTGCAGAAAAGTGTACAGGGCAGCAGGGGGTTTAGGGTAGGGGAGTGGAATGTGAATGGTTGGAAGTCCTGCAATAGTATTTGTACAGAGGTGAACAGGGTCTATGGCAGTTGGCTTATGTGTCGGGGTGGTGGGCAGTGTGCATATTGTTGGGTGCATGTGTGTATTATGTTGTGGTGATTGTAGGCAGCTACTAGACTGCCATGCACACAAGAGTCTGACCACTGCATGCAAAGAGTCTGGCACTGGTTGAAGTAGGGTAATAGTATGTGTAGAGATGTGGAGAGGGTGTGTGGCTGCTGGGTTATTGGACTACCCCGAGGAATGTGGCCACTGGGCAGATTCTTGGGTGCATGGATGTGTTATGCTGGTGTAATTGTGGCCAGCTACTAGACTTTTGGGTGTATGCCCATGCAGCCAAGAGTCTGGCCTCTAGTTGAAGTAGTGTAATAGTATGTTTAGAGAAGTGTACAGGGTAGCAGGCAGTTTAGGGTAGGGATTGGATTGTGAATGGTTCGAAGTTCTGCAATAGTATGTGTACAGAGGTGGAAAAGGGTTGGCTTATGTGTGTGGGTTGTGGGCAGTGTGCAGATTGTTGGGTGCATGTGTTTATTATGTTGTGGTGATTGTAGGCAGCTACTAGACTTGTGGGTGCATGGCCATGCACCCAAGAGTTTGACCACTGCAAGCAAATACTCTAATAGTATGTTTACAGGAGTGTACATGCTGTGTGGCAGTTGCTTTATTGGAATGTGCTGAGATTCGTGGGTGTATGAGAGTTTGTGCAGTGGGTGCAAGTAATGTAATAGTATGTGAACTGAAGGGGATAGAGTCTCAGGCGGATGGCTTATGTGTGTGGGTTGAGGTTAGTTGGCAGATTTCTGGGTGCATGGTGGTATTATGCTGCAGTGGTTGTGGCCAGGCCCTAGACTCTTGGGTGCATGGCCGGAGGCCGTAGGCCATACATTCAAGAGTCTAGGGCCCGGGCTCAACCACCACAAAATAATACAGCCATGCACTGAAGAATGTGACACTGGCATTTGGATTGTAGAAATGTGTATAGAAATGCAATTAGCTGATTATAAAGAAGAATGACAACAATAATTGTGTACTCACTGTATATATTGTGGAGGCACTGTACACCTTTTTCGAAATCACTGTACAATAACGCTGAAGTGCCACTTGCAGACCTGAATATTGTGGCATGTGGAAGTGCAGGAGACTTCTTTGTATCATTGTCTGTGATAAAACAAAACATAACATGTAGGGAAGGTACTTGATAATGTGGTATTGCATTCTATTTCAGATATATTTCAGTACTTTGTGGAGCCTCATAATTAGCACTTAAGAAGTGCAATGTGTGAAACAAGTGTACTGTGCAATGTGTTCAGTTCCTGTGTTTCTTTGCCTAAACATTTGGTTAGTGGGAAAAAATTCCATGCAGGATTAAAAAATAAACTTCTACATTCATTTGTTCGTATGTGGCACACTCTGTTTCATTGTTTCATTGATGTGTGCAGTACATACCGAAATGACTAAGGTGCATATCTGTGCAGTGTTGCTGTTATAAGCACTGTTGCAATAAGAGGAATTGAAATGATCTATGATGTTCCTTTTGGAAGTGGTGGTACTATGGTTGCAGTTAGATACCAGTTGGTGTATTCTAACTGTATATCTGTTTCCTTTGTTTTTAGCAGCAAGTCTCTGTTTATGCGTTTGAGTGATGTTGATGTTTCCTAAGTAATGTAGTATTGGAAACTAATATTGTAGGATTGTGGGGGCAGTTAGATACCTGTTGGCGTATTCTAACTGTTGGTAGTTCGAAAGTTGTTGAGGGTAGGTTTGTAGGGCTGCGATGGTTGAATATTGATTTTGGAAGTTTGCCTGATGTAAATAATATTGTAGTACTGTGGGTGCAGTAACATAGCACTTTGTGTATTCTGGTTGTTTATACTTAATAAGTGTTGAAGGGTTTGCTGAGAAGAACTTTCATTTTTGCTGGTGGATTCGAAATGTCTAGTACTGGGAAGTAATATTGCAGTCTTATGGTTGCAGTTAGATAGCAGTTGGCTCATTGTAACTGTTAACAGTTTCACAGTTTTGCAGGGTATGTCTTAAAACACCTGCATTCTTGTTGGTGGAGTCCCTTTTTCCAGTATTGTGCAGTGCCTTTGCAGTATTATGGGTGTAGTTGCATGCAGTAGCATGTTGATTACAGTGGTATGGGCATTGTTAGACAGGTGTTGCCTTATTCGAACAGTTGGTCGTTTTGCAGGTCATTGAGGACAGTTTGTAGACCCTCATACTCAGTAATTTTCTTTTTAAGTACTATGGGTGAACCAATATTACTGTGTTTTTTCCACAGTTGTTGTTTCTGTGACTATAATCATTGGATCATTGGGGAAAAACTGTATAGCAGCACAACAGATGTCCTCATGGGCACTTGGTGTATGCTACGTTGTTATAGCTGCACAGGGCAGAAGGTTATTTTTTGTTTTTAGTTACATATCTGTTGGTGATTATTGAGCAGTAGGCTATGCTACTTTTGTACATCAGCAAGTACATTTTGGTTTCAAGAATATTAAGTAGGCATTTGCTAAATTAGCTGGTAATCTCTGCTTCAGAGTAATGAAAGTATCATTGCATTCAAACCACCAACATTTCTTTTTAATGTAAGCGTATAGTGACCTGCAGTGGTTGTGGCACCCGTGTGGTAGAAGGTTTTCTTGCAAAGTGATGTGTCTGTGTGTGAAGCTAGTCAGCTTGCAGTTGTTTTTGGTGCCATCTGCCTTATATCGTAAAAGCATTAGTATTACATATTGGTTATGTGATTGTATCTGTAGGGTGGAACAATTGTCTGAATTGCAAATAGGATATAATATGCAATGGTTTGCATTTTGTACCAGCTGTTGAAATGGAATGGATTCACAGTTAGGTGCAGATACATAGAGAAAACGCTCATTAGTGACTTGTTTCTGGTCGACATGGCTGCAGATAGTGTATGTATGTTTCCACATGTATAAAATCTGGAAGATTATTTATATGAATATGTTTGCTTTCAGTACTTGTAGTAAGTGCATTGGGCATTCTTGTGGACCATTCTGTGTGTTTATAGTAAATCTCACAATTTCTACACAGTAGTCCAATTCCTGCCTTATTCCCGAGTCACTGTAAATGGTGTCAGGATTGTTTGTTGCATTCATATGAACGATTAGCATTTGCAAACACAACTGATCTGTGCCGTTTAAGAAATTGTTTTCAACAATTGGTGGCAATTGAATAGAACATTGATTGCTACCTTTGAATAGCAATTTACATAACTTCTGTTGGACAATTTGAATGGACCAGATAGCACTGTGTCCGAGTGATTTGATGGAAGTCCACATGGTTGTTTTGAAGAGGTACCTTTCTTTCTTTCTGTAGTTGTGTATGCATTTGCCTTTTAATTGCATACTTCTGTGTTTGTGGTAAATAATTGAGTAGCAGAAGCTTTCAATGTCATTGCTCGTACTGTTGGGAGATCACGTATAACTTGTGTTTGGACTAGTTTTCTTTTACAAAGTTTGCCCTTTTCAGGAACAGGGTACATTTTGAGATGGGGTGTGTAGAGGGCACGTATTCTGTTGTACCCTTCGATGCAAGGAATGCCAGCTTTGACTTTGCTAGCATCAAAATTGAGTAGAAATAGTCCTTCAAGGGTACGTAGGCATGACAGTGCTACATAACTCATGCCTTCATTAAAGACTGAGCTGCCAATGTCAATCAATGCTTGATCCAAGGTTAGATCTTGTAATTTATGAATAGTCACGGCGTATGCTAGAGACAGAGAAAACTGTTCTTTGCATACATACATGTCTTTGAAAAGAAGGAATCAGGCTGTTGAGCATCCTATCCTCTTAACTTCTGAAAGTTTGTCAAAGTGTATGTTGACAAACTGAATATTGTTGTCAAATGTTTATGTATGGAAGCCAACAACTGCACCAAGTGCTCCATTAACTAACCCTTGCCCCATGTCAAGATTACGCTTGAGCATTACTCTACAGTTTAAACACAATGTTAAGATTTTCTCCAAAACAGGTGTGTTGGAATTTTCTGGGCTATTTAATTGTGCTGCGGCTTGTTGACAAATAGGCATTGTCATACCATGCACGTATAGTTTGTCTGTGGATTAAATTTTAACTATTGGTTGCATTTCTTTTTTCAACATCATTTCATTGAATTGTGCACAGCTCGCTAGGGTTGGCATTAAGGACATACATTTTACATTTCTATGTACTAATTGTTCCATGACGTCAATAGCAGACGTGTTATGGCCATATAGCTCATGAATATGTCTGCTATTTAAGATAAACTGAACTTCTTTAGAAAGCACACCAATCCGAATACTTTTCAAAATGTTGGCAAATGTGAGGTCTGCAGATTCATGCATGCTTTCAGTTAGTTCTCTGTATTGTAAATGATGCCAGAGATTTACATTTCCTATGCAGCCCAGTGTTTTACGGCACAGTTTGTGTCCCAACGTTTCAAAAATAGGTTCAATGTTGTTAATTGAAGAAGATATCAGAAAACAATGATGTGTTTTCCCCCGAAGAGTTCTTCGTAGTCTGTTTTGAGGACCTCTTGCAATCTGAGGTGAATCAAAGCCAGCATTAGGCTGGAGACCATGCTCACCTCATCTATTAGGAGCATTTTCATTTGTTTCAAAACTCTGCATAACTCCATAGCAGCTTCTGCTGAAAGTTTGTAGTAGTCCAATTAGTGTTGGTGTTCTACTGGAAGGAGTAGCTATCCGTTTAAAGTAACACCACCTATGTTATAGGCAGCTAAACCTGTGGGGGCAGTTACAATGGCTGAACATGTGTTGTTTGTCCAGTGTTGGATGAACTTGCTGATGATTTGTATTAAGAATGTTTTGCCTGAACCGGCTTGACCACTTACACACACGAGTATAGGTTTATAGTTTTGACAGGTACAAGTTTTAGTTTCATGCTGCACACCATGTACAATTACATTAGTTACTTCTAGGAAAATGTTATGCTGCTCATTATTGAGGTGTGATTGCAGTGAAGCAATTTTTTCTTCAGATTGTTCATACTGACACATGTTTTTTTCCTACTTCAGTGATGGATAATTCTGCCTCATTTACGATGAGTGGGTTTCCAAGAGGTTCTTGGCTTCCTGTAAGAAAAGGTTGACTGCTCTCAGGAGTGTCTAGATTTAGTTGTGCTTGAAGTTCTTCTTGTTGGCGTTCATTTTCCAACATGTTTTTGTACTGTGCAAAGTGTATATTTGTTATAGTCTTTTCAGTTTCATTGAAAGCATCGTCATAGGAGGCATAGGTGTCCAATACATTTTCCTCATTTCTCCATGATTTCAAAAGTTGCAATAGGGACATCTAGTAAAGTTCTTTATGTTGAGGAGTTTTTAATGATAGCTTCATATGATTAATGAGATGCATTTGGTAAGCTTAACCATGCTGCCCTCACAACATTTGACAATGTATTTACCTTTTTTTCTCATCTGGTTTATATTTTTTTTGTACGAGAAGTTGTGGGCTATGTGGTATAGACATGGCTTACAAAGAAGTAATTCTATTTGGGTAGTATGTGTCCAAAACATTATTTTTCAAAATGTCCTTGCTTTTGGGATGGTTTTCATGTCTTGGCACAATTTAAGAACTCTTTTTATGGATGCAGCAGGACCGATGCTTAGCCAGACTATGTTTTCAGATTTCCCATACAAGGTTGTGCCGTTAAACGGTCTGCAGCTTCATAGCAGCCACATTCTCTATGCGAGAGCATTTTTATGGCAAAGCTGTATAATGTTTGTGACAGTGTTTTGTCAGATGATATGTCATCCCAGAGGTCTTTGAGTTCTGTTTTCTCAGCTTTGGTTAAGTAGCATGTGACATATCATGCAACTGCAGTGAAATTGTCTGTAATGTGCTGCACATCTATGTTTGCATTCCACAGTAGGGAAATGATAGCATTGTAATAATTGATGTACTTTGATGCTTCATATCTTTTTATGCAGAATGTATTCTTAGGCAATTTGCTTTCACTGTGTGTCTAACAAAAGACATGAAGCTGTTTACTTGTCATTTTGCTGAAACTGCAAGAGACATTCTAAATTAATCCCTCACATCCTGCATCTTTCCTGATGCCTTCAAAGTTGCACATGTCAAGCCACTTCTTAAAAAGGCATCCCTTGACCCCAAAAATTACAGACTGATCTCCAACACCATATTTCTCACAAAAATCATTGACTGCATACTACCAGCTAATCTCATTTGTAGAATCCAACTGCCTCCTTGAACCAGCACAATCAGGATTCAGACTGTGACATGGAACTGAATCACTCTGATATTGATCTGGGATGATCTCAAGGTCACTGCAAACTCTAAAGGCTGTGCAGCATTGATTCACCTTGATCTCTCTGCAGCCTTTGACTTGGTTAACCACTCAATCCTCCTTGACAGCCTTCATTCCCTAGGAATCTGTGGCACTGCTCTCAAATGAATCGCCTCCTTCCTCAGCAACAGGAAACAAATAACCCTCCTCGGCCCTTATGTCTCAACTGCTCGCCCTGTGAACACTGGAATACCCCAAGGCACTTGCCTCTCTGCTCTCCTGTTAACCTCTATATGACCACTCTACCTGGAATGATCTGAATGCACAACATCTCCTGTTACAACTACGTTGACGATACCCGAAATATCCTAAGAGCTCACAGGTCCGGCACCAACCCCATCCCCGACCTTGAAGCCTGTCTCCGCAATATCGACCGATGGATAAAAATAAACCACCTCCTTTTGAACTCTACTAAAACTGAAATCATGGTGTGCAGCAACACTGCCCTACTACCCCATCCGTCCCATGGTTTCTATCCCTCGGCCCACCTCCACCCCCCTCCAACGCAGTGAAAAACCTAGACTGCTCAATGGACTCAGGCCTGAGGCTCTCCCGTCCGATCAACAACATGTCGAAATCCTGTCACTACCACCTCAAACTTCTCAGACGCATCTCTCCCTACCTCTCCTACCCTAACAGTCTTGCCACAGTTATGTTTATTGTGGTATCGAGACTGGACTATGCCAATTCCCTATACCTAGTAGCACCGGCATACCATATCAACAAACTACAAAGAGCCCAAAATGCTGCTTCAAAACAGCTCCTTGCCCTAGGCTCAAGAGACCACATCTCACCCGCTCTGAAAACCTTCCACTTTCTCAACCCTGGCCCAGACTCTGTGGAACTCGCTTCCCCCTTATATTCGACACACCCAAGATTATAGGACGTTGCGCAAAACTATAAAAACCATCCATAATACCAACCCCGTCCTTCTGAAGCAATTGAACCATAGCAACGCGATGACCAATGCTCAATGAGATCCCGAACAATGCCATCCTTGAATACACTTATCAATTTGCTAAGAAGCAACTACATACTGGAAATGCAGAATATTAATCTCCTTAGATCATAACTCCACACAAACACTCTCCTCCCATATCACTATGCATACTCTATTCTCTACACCACCACTCACATAGAGTCCAACAGTACTCATCGATCAATTCAGCCTAGCTGCTCACATATGAACATTACCCCATGAACACCTCATCACTCTAATAAAATGCAGATATATCCCACGAAAAAAATGGCCTAGCTTCACACTGCGTCCGACAGGCCTAACTCAGCCAGAACCCAGTCTTGGTGTTCACCTGCCTGACTGCACACATTCTACCGATATCACTACACCACACCCAGTGCTACGATACAGCTTCCACCAGGCAATTACATCAGCCGCACACATTACTGGTGCAGCCAAGCACCCTACGACAACCTACTCTCGCTGTTGATCTGGACTACGGTCCCCAAGGGCGTTCAACCTACCAGCGCTTTGAGTTAATACCAATGATATATAGAGTGCTATATAAATGCCAAATAGCATAACATAACATAACATATCACACACAAAAATCCTTAATGCAACACCTTAAACATTACAAGATTACGCGCTTGGCACTACACTGTCATGCAGTTAGGTATAAATACAATGTACATTTTTTCGTACTGGTAAAAACAATTTCACACTGGCAGTGCTCTTTACTTATAATCTCTCTGTGTGCAAGTCAATGCTAACAATGTGAAAGCACACCAGACTTTGATTACACATTTTTGTAGATGTATAGAACCATTCTCCATTCGCCCGTAGGCAATTAAGAATCTCTCTTCTATCAGAAGTCACTTTCCTACTCTCAGTATGGAGAATTATTTATTATTAGGGACTTAACTTTATTTAATTAAGGCAAAACACTTTTCTGCTCCAGCAGAAAAACCCAGACATTCTGAAACATTCAGCAGACTTTTGCTTAAAGGTAAGTCCTGAGGAATGGTGAACAGTTAGGAATGTGTTTTTTACAAGGACACCCCTCCCTTTTACAGCATTTTTAGGTTTGGCAATGGAAAATAGGAATACCCACCTTTCATTAGCACCAGGAGCCCCCCACGCGTTCAATGACTATATGGGAATTAATTACATTATTATTTTGTGAAATTCTAAGGGTCTACTCAGTTTGGCCCAACCCACTAATTAAGGGGAAGGTATTAACTCAAACAGATCACCAAGTCACTTGGTTCTGTTGGACAGATTACTTATACAGAATGTCTCTGGGTTTGGTGCTCAGGAAAGACATCAGCATGTCTGGACCTTCTCTTGGGGAAAGACTGGGATCTGCTCAGGCACTTCAGTTATAGATAGCCACCAGCAACCACTCCCCTCTTCTGGCTCTCATTGCAAAGATAACAGTGTATGTCTCTTTTTCCTGGTTTCCCAATTCCTGTCTACCAGGCAATGTTAGTTCTGCTGCAATTTTTCAGTAGTGCTACCCAGATGATTTTTAGGCAGCTCTTTCTTGTCCAATGCCTTCTGGAAATGTATGGGAATATACTGTACACTCCATCATAGTAAAATTAGGACTATTATGATATTTACAGGAATTTGCTTATCCAGCTCTCATCACATACCAATGCCCTGCCCATTTCAGTAATTCATGCCTACTCTGTATCCATTTGAGGTGACAAAGTGCTTTCTGCATATCTTTATTAAAAACAGAACCTTTTTAGGGCTATTATTTAAATTACTGATGTCTGACAGCCTGCCAAAGTCTCACCATCCATTGTATCTCCAGTGCAACTTGCTATACACAGACATTTCTACCTGAAGTGTGCCGATTACATTTTTGCCACAGAATAGTTCTTTTGGGTGGGACCTTTGTCTAACACGTTTCACTGCATTTTCTCACCCTTAGGACTCCCTAGAATCCTTCCCACTATTTTATTTTTTTATTTATATTTATATAGCGCGCAAGCAGCCCAAGGGCATTGAGGCGCTGTTACTTGCATGAGCTTAGTTACAGGGGTACAGACGTGGTAGCAGTAAATGGCACATTGCATACAAACACAGACATAGGTATCATTACATCTTATTTGATTGGTCAATACAGATTAAGCAGTGGGTCCTACGGTTGGTATTCATGCCGCTATGAAGGACCTTATGAGAAGAGGATGGTTTTCATTGCTTTGCGGAAAGCGAGGAGGGAGGCCTCACTTCGGATGGTGGGAGGTAAGGCATTCCAGTGAGTAGGTGCGAGATATGGGAAGCTGGATCCACCCGCTCTAGCTCTTTTTACTCGTGGCACACAGAGCATGTTGGTATAGGGTGATCTGGTTGGTCTTGTAGAGGCGACGGGGTGGATTCTTTGTGAGAGGTAGTCGGGAGCAGTGAGATGGATGCACTTGTGTGTCAGTGTCAGCGCTTTGAACACAATTCTCTCTTTTGTTGGGAGCCAGTGGGCCAGTTTTCCGGCCTCCGAGATGTGGTCTCTTTTAGCAATGCCTTGGGCTGCACGGAGAGCACTATTCTGGATGATTTGTAGCCTCTCAAGGTTTTTTTTTGATGTTCCTAGAAATAGTACATTGCAATAGTCTAGCCTGGAGCCGGTGATGGCTCTGGCTATTTTTGTGCAGTTCTCTCTGGAGAGAAAAGGCCTGACTGCGTTGATAAGTTTAGCGTGATATGCATCTGAGGAGGCAATTGCGTTGACTTGTCTGTCCATGGATAGGTTGGAGTCCAAATAAACTCCAAGAGTTTTGAATGAGTCTGAGACAGGTATTTTGATGGTGTCGATGGTGAAGTGACTGAATTGGGAGTCAAGATTTTTTAGCGTGTCGGGGGAACCTACCAGTAGGAGTTCAGTCTTGTCAGAGTTGAGGCATAGTCCATTGTCTGCCATCCAGGCTTGGATGTTGTTGTAGAGATTGTTAAGGGTCAAAGAGTCAGTGTCATAGTTGCCGGTGAGGGTGAGGAGGATCTGGGTATCGTCCGCGTATACAATGCAGCCACTCCCGGCTCACCCATTTATGGACACCTGTCTCACCCCTTTCTGTTTATGTTTATTTTCTTCCTTCCACATTCTCCTTTTGCACAATATAACCTTGACGTTGGCACTCTTGTCTTCTAGGCGTGGCATTACCGGATTAGTATTCTGAAGTTTGTTTTGGGATAATGATAATGAATGCACTTCCTGGCAAATTAGCCTTCTCACTTCAAGGGTACACTTGAGCATTTCTCTAGCCCCTTAAGAATAAGAATAATAATGTAGCATTTATATAGCGCTAAGAACCCTCAGGTATCTGAGTGCTGCTTATTATTATCCATGGTGTGTGGAGCTCATTTAACAACCTCGGAAGGATGAAAGGCTGAGTTTGGCTCTGCCCGGATTCAAACCTTCGTCAGCAGGATCTGCACAGATGTCAAAGCGGGCACTCAACTCGCTGTGCTATCGGATCGGCGTATAAATCCACACACCCCACTTGGGTACTTCCCTATTTTTTTGTTTACGGGGGACCGGTCTCAAATAAGGAAGACCTGGGATACACTGTATAAGGCGTGGCGAGATCGGGGACTCCTCCCTTACGCTGTCACATCAATTATGAATTTCCCTCACCTGTGATGCTTAATAAATACAACAGCATTAGACATCAGAGTATTGTTTGTATAACAACAAAATCATGTTTAGTCTTTATTTTCATTTTTTAAAACTCATTGTTAATTGTATCTCTCTTAATGTGTACACAATAAACACTTTCATATCACAAACTAAAAAACATAAGCATTCTAAAAACTTTTTTTGTGCATAGTTGTTAGTACACTGTGACGTCGAAACATATCTTTTACACCATTTTGTATAAGTGGATCTAAACAACTTATTTTGTTATTTTCGTTAGGAAAACAACAATTCACACATCTGTCATATGTTCCTCCTCTTCGGGAGGTCAAAATGACACGAGCTGACCTCCTCAAATGGTTGGCCTAGGATAACGTTATACAGACATACAGGTACTGTGGAAAAGGACCTAATTATTGCAATGTCCTCTGGAAAAACCGGGGGACTGGACAAAGGTGTATTCTCTAGTCAAATGTCCCACAGATGACTAGAGAATACACCCCACTCTCTCTCTATCCCGAAACACCCACTCCACTCCACTCTTTCTACCCACACCCCACCCCCACTCTCGCTAGCCCACACTACCCCCACCCACACTTGCCCCGCTCTCTCTACCTCGACCCACCCACTGCCTTACTGATTAGCTCTCAACTCACTTTGTTTATCAAGTACGTTTACATCATTACCATATGCTTCACGTGGCCACCTACTATGAAGCACAGAATATGTAACATTGTATCTCTTGCTAAAATCGCTTTTATTGGAAGCATGGACCTGGCAATAGAACTCTTGCTGTATATGGCTACACATGAAGCTAGGTTTCTTGCAAGCCGTGTGTGGAATGTCAACATTTGAACTGGATTCTCCATGCTAACACTTTTTAAAAGCTAAACCTATTTAAACATGCTGCCTTCATCATATGTCAGCCCCACTCACATGTGTTTGATATATTGTATGGCAACATGTTCATACTCAAGACTTACCATTGGAAGGTTAGTCAGTTTCAGAAGGGTTCCATCTTTAGTCAGCATCCTAGCACCTCGCTATCTAAAAAACAACCCATCAGGATTGATCTATTCTCAGTAGATCCCAATTACAAGCTGATTACTTGCGATCCGATGAGTGGATCTCCAGTTGCATGACTGTGTGGCATTAACACAACAAAAAGCAAGGGACCCAACGCTAGACAGTGGAATGAAGTGGCATCGCGCTTCCTCCCGCCATCTCCTTTGGCATTAGCCAAGCCAGCAGGTCCATGCATCAGAGCGTCTGAGTGTTATTCCTAGAAGAATATGATATAATAGTTTATTTATAACGCGCTTAATACCGAGAGGTCTCTAAGCGTGGACCCGTGTTGCTCCGTGTTGTCTTGCTTCCAAGGTGAGCACGTTGCCGCTGAGCTATCCTCCCGAGAAGTATACTGGCATGCTGCTTCTATCATCACACTGAAAGTGCCTTTGCAGCTCGCAAAACGTTCCATGAATTAGGCCCTGACTGACCCCGTTCAGTGATAAGCCTTTCCATGAAGATTATATGGTCTACACAGCATGGCGCCTGGGCTACAAATAGAGCAGCAGGGAGGCATTATTCCACTGTATACTCTATCGCGCCTGCCTCATAGTGTAAGCAAATTGGCGGAGCTTGACAGAACGAATTTGCAGTGTTCTGATTTGTTCTGATTAACTCATAAGAGGTACAGAAGAGACAGTGCTTGAATTTCAGCGTCAGCATAGCACACACACAGTTCTCAAAGTTATATCATTGCAGAGACTGCAAACATGACATGAAGGTTTTATTGGGAATCTGACATGCAAGTAAATATTTACGGCAACATTGCATATTCCTATACAGTTTAAAATGGGATAAGTCACATCCACGAATAAGAATGTATTTTGGATTTGCATTTGCACAATTATCAACAGGTAAAGTCATCTTGGGAATGGCCACAAGGGGGTGACATTTCCCAAAAACTGCGCCCTCAGTAAAATTAAACACTTACCCCAAATATTCTAGGATTGCAGTTTATAATATAAAATTATACCCCTCCTAGAATATTTGGGGAAATAGTTGGGTCCAATAGTTCATGCAGTTTCATTGAGTGGCACAAAAGGTTATAAGCCATCTAAGAACTGCTTTTCAGCAACCCTATAATACATTTTTGATGTCATCTTTGATGTCCTGGGTATTAGTCTTAGCAGTGCAAAGTGGTGGTGCGAGTTATGGTTGCTTACCTTACCATAACTGGTGAATTTCTGAGTTTTTTTGGTTTTACTTGTAACCATAACGTATATATATATATATATATATATATATATATATATATATATATATATATATATATATATATATATATATATATTACATGGCCACGGTAGTGGCCATGTAGTTATGATTAAGTTGCTGTTTCCATAGGAAGAGCACTTTTTGGACGGCTTATAACTTCGCTCTCCCTGGACGGATCCTCACCAAACTTTGCAAAAAAAGTAGTTGGGTCACTCTGAATTTTTTTGCAAAGTTTGGTGAGGATTTGTCCGGGGGGGGAAGTTACAGGGGGGGTCCCAAAACTTTTTTTTTTCCCATAGACTGAATGGGAAAAAACTTTGCACACGGCTACAGCCCGAACCGCTGGACGGATTTACACCAAATTTGCGGCAGGAGCGGCGGCCTGGTCCCAAGAGCGTGCTTTTGTAAATTTGGTGTAAATCTGTCCAGTAGTTTTTTTTAAAAATGACCAAAATGTAAGGCAAAAAAATTAGTGATATCTGCGTTCGCTTCGCGGACAGACTTCCCTGTTCACTCCGCGGACAGCACCCCGATTGGCCCATGGGCTTGCGTCATATCTGCGGACATGCGACGTGTTCGCTGATTGGACGGCGAGGGGCGTGGAGCACCTCAGATTTTCTGTGGCGCCCGCCATCTTGTATTCGCAGTCGACCGCGTACAGCGCAGTGAAACGTGGATAAAAAATTGTATTTAGTGCCGTGTGTTGGTGTGTAAGAGTGTTTGGGGAGGGTTGGGGAGTATGAGATAGGTTCAATGCTTTGTTTTTTTATGTGCTAGACCTTTTTGTTGCGTTCGATTTGTCAGCGGAGAACACGGCTGTTCTGACATTTTGTAAATAAACTAAATGGTGGGGTGTTTAGAGGACGGAGTATGTGTCATTTTTGTTCGCAAGGAAGGTAAAAATGAGCTATGAACACTCGCGGTGTACTTAATTGTTCGTAAATACACAAACTGGGGCTGTCCTCAGGACGCTGTCCGTATTGTAATCTGTCTAGTTGAATGTGTTCTAAGAACACTCGCAGTGTCCCGAAATGGTTGCAATTACACAAAATGGGGGTGTTCTGAGAACGTTGTTTGTATTGTTCGTTGTCAGGGTGAAAGTGTTTTAAGAGCACTCCTTTTGTTCGCTAATAGTACAATTTCCTAGGGGCATCAACCGACTTTTTGTCCACTAAAGAAACGATAAATCTGGCTGGTGTGCGTCGACATTATGTGATAATCCTATGACTGGTGCTATTGACCTGGCTGACTTGCTTTTGCGACACTAAATCATATCTCCCACCACTAAGCCTGATATTATCAAAGCATTCATATTCCCCGCCTTTCTCCGTGACGTTACACTCCGGGTAATGAAACGCGCCCAGTCGTCTCCAGTACTACGCGACTTTACACAGAACCCGGAAGCCAACACACATTATGTCACAACACAGCGCGCCACAATTCAGAATATGAAACTGTGATTTAAAAGCAAAGAGCAAGATTGTAAATGTTGTAAAGTACATTTATTTGACATCAAATGTTTAGAGAATATTCAGCAATTTGCATTTGTCTTTGTTGTCGATCCGCAAAAGTTCATGTTGAGACACGCGATGTTCCTTTGCGGTACAGAGAGTGTTAGATCAGGTTACAACTCAATGTGCCACAATTCGGAATATGAAACTGTGGTTTAAAAGTAAACAGCAGGATTGTACATTTGGTAAAGTACATTTATTTCACATGAAATGTTTAGTGAATATTCAGCGATTTGCTATTGTCTCTGCTGTCGATCAGCAAAAGTTTATTTGGAGCCACGCGTTGTTCCTTTGCGGTAGACAGGCTGTTGGTTTATGATAAAAGCAGTAAATGGTCTCTCTGATAATCGGAAGGTTGCTCCAACAAGGAGCCATTAGACCACTGTATTGGTTGGTATGTTGTTTGTAGCCGCTAGTACTGCATAAGGGCATACTGGTCCTTGGCGATTGTCCCAAAAAATGGTGAGGGTCATGAAGTTGCATATTTGGACTTGCACCTGGCAGTTGAAGACCCCATCCGCTGGAGTCTGTAAATCGTGACATAGACAAAACGAGGCCACGTACCTGTTTTAAAAAACATAAATTAGTCTCACCAGCCGATCTTCATTAAAAATCATCATTTTATTTATTAGGGCGTGAAACTATTTGCTATCGAAGATAGTGCAACAGAGTATGTTAATAATAAAATAATAATATTTTCCCATTCATATAGCGCTAAGAACTGTGAGGTATCTAAGTGGTGCTTATTATTAACAACGGTGTGTGGTGCTCATTTATCGACCACGGAAGGATGAAAGGCTGAGTTTGGCCTTGCCTGGATTCGAACTTGCGTTAGCAAGCTGTGCACGGATGTCAAAGTGAGCGCTGTACTCGCTGCGCCACTTGACAGGCTACAGTGAAGTGGCACAGCGAGTAGATCGCTTGACCGCCTATAGACCGGTTAAATTATGTATATTAACCCACTCTGTGTTGTCGGCCTTTTCCAGAGCCCTCCAAACGTCAGGGGATCAATTCGGCGGTGATAGTGCGCGGTAGAAAACATTATGCCACTTTCAACGAACAACTTCAACTTCAGCGGTCTTTAATGCTACGCTATTGTAATTATATTTGGTATAAAGTAATGTAAAGGGTTCCTTACAGTACAATTGCAATTTCCATTGTCTACGAGTGGTGCAGTCTCAAAATACGACTCTGCGTGTGCCAACGATCTTTCGCATAGTGATATAATATGTAAAAGTGGTTTCGTTTCAGAAATGTCATCTTTATCTTCTCTTACGTTTTAGCAACACTCCTTCAAGAGAAGTCTTTCATCACAATCTCTGTCTGTCAAGGTCAAAACACAATACAACCTTATAGTCTGCTTCGTGAGCCTCTCCGGGGCCCGAGAAAAAAATGGAAACAGCTGACCTTCACTGTGAACGAGCATAAATTCTTACTTTGCAACATTCTGTGTAAAGACATCTGTAGAAGTTGGTTTTTGCATGCCATGTTTGTATATTGTTTGCGTGATATTAAAAAAAGTTTGTTTAAAGGACGTTATGGTTCTAAGTACAGCCAAAAGACCCCTGAAAATAGCAAGTTATGGTAAGCTATGAAAAATAACTCACGCCAACACCATGCACTGCTAAGACTAACACCCAGGACATCAAAGATGACATCACAAATGTCATTGATGAAATCACTGATGACATCACATGTGTATGTACTTTTCATGGAATTTGTGTACTAGGAATTTTCATTATAATGTTCCGAAAAAAGTGTCAAGGATATTGCAATAAATATCATACCGTTATTAGTGCTTTGAACGATGCATTTATATCAATAAATAGCATTGTATTATGCGATTCTATGTAGTATACTGAGCTGCTAATGGAGAAAGATAGCATTGTGTGCAGAGTACAAGATAAAAGTATAATATTTGTAATGTTAATATGTAGATTATAAATGATAAGTGTCCTAAAATGTTCGAAAATACATAAAATGTGGGTGTTCTGAGGACGTTATTCGTATTGTGTTATTGCTTAGCTGTATGCAATAAGGGAATGGTACAGAGAGTAAAGTGGACGCCGTCCACGGACATCGCGGCTGTTCGTGGACAGGGCATGGTAAATCCGGGTTTTTCCAGGAAATCCAACATGGAAAGAAGACTGTACGGATCAGCCAATCAGATGTCGAGGTTGTGGATTTGTGTTGAAAGAGACTGTGTGTGGTGAAGATGGCAGAAGTGGAGAAAGTCAGGGTGTTGGTGCTCGGAGATATGTTTGTGCATGGCTTACAGCAGTACGCTGAATGCAGGCATGTTGCAAAGAACTTTGATGTGAAAGGAGTGGAGGTGGTGTGGAGCACTGTGCTTGATTGCAATGTACAGGGAATTGTACAAGTTTGTGCGGATATGGCCACGATGAACAGTCCGCATGTGGTAGTTTTGCACTATGGTGCTTTACATTTGGGCAACGTCAGTGCCCCTACTTTGTTGGCTGATTTGGAACGCTTGGTTCAAGCCGTAGTGAAGATCCTTCCAAATGCGAAAGTAATTTTTTCTGGATTACTACCTAGGGCAATATGGGACAATAGTTCAGTTTTTTGTCCTCAGCAAAACATTGCTAGGTGTGTCATCAACCGAGGCATGTGTGCATTCATGCTTAGAGCTGGTATGTTCTTCTGTAACAATGAGAATATTGATGGCAGTAATGCTGTTAATTTTAAAGAAGATGGCATTTGTTTATCTTTTAACGGAAATGCCTTTTTATTTTGGAATGTAAGGGTTGCTTTGGGGAAGGTTATGTGAAGATTTTAGGAGTAAAGTAAGAAAAAAAAACAAGAAAAAAAATATAAAATAACAGGTGTCTGTCAAGCATCTGTAAAAAAAAAAACGGCTCTTTTCAGAGCCAACTTCAAAGGGGAAATGGGGCACACTATTTAAATTTACATTCACCATAACTGATGACATCACATGGCTGGCTCTCCCTTTTTATCCTTTACTGACATTTCGAAGCCACATAGTTTTCTACAGTAACAGTCAGGAAGTAAAAATTGAAAAGGTATTATATTTGTAGACTTGGGGTCCTGTCACATCATATATGAAACATGTACATAGCGGAAGATACAGGCTTGAAAGAGAGCAATCCTTTCTGTGCATGAAGATAATCATTATGGTTATCAGCACTTTGTCATAGTTTTATTTTTATTACTCTACCTTCCCTCTATATGCTCATATTTGTATACATTATACTCACTCTCCATAGAGTGAATGGGAAAAAAATGTTGCTCGCGTCTACAGCCCAAACCGCTGGACGGATTTCCACCAAATTTGGACCAGGAGCAGCGGCTTGGTCCTGAAAGCGTGCTTTTGCAAATTTGGTGAAAATTCGTCCAGTAGTTTTTTTTTAAAATGACCAAAAAGTAGGTAAAAAAAAATTAGTGATATCTGTGTTCGGTTTGCGGATACACTTCCCTGTTCGCTCCGCGGAATGTGTCCTGATTAGCCAATCGTCTTTCGTGATGTTCGCGGACATGCAAAGTGTTCGCTGATTGTACGGCGTGGAGCGTGAAGCGCGTCAGATTTTTCGGTAGCGCCCGCCATATTGGATTCGCGGACGTCCCCGGACAGCGCGGTGAAACTTTGTTCAAAATGTGTATTTTGTAGAGTGTGTTTGTGTGTAGGAGTGTTTGGGGAGGGTGGGAGTGTGTGAGATAGGATGAAAGTTGTGTTTTTTATGTGTTAGACGTTCTTTTTGTGTTTGATTTGTTTGCGGACATCACGGGTGTTCCGAAATTTTCTAAATAAACTGACTAGGGGGTGTTCTAAGGAGTCAAAATGTGTCTGTTTTGTTCGCAAGCAAAGTGAAACTGTTCTAAGAACACTCGCGGTGTCTGGGGAGTGTTCATAGGTGGTGTCCTGAGGACGCTGTCCGTATTGTTCTCTGTCAAGTTGAATGTGTTCTAAGAACTCGCGCGGTGTCCTGAAATGTTTGAAAATAAACAAAATGGGGGTGTGCTGAAGACGCTTCTAAGAACACTCGCGGTGTCCGGGGAGTGTTCGTAGGGGGTGTCCTGAGGACGCTGTCCGTATTGTTCTTTGTCAAGTTGAATGTGTCCTAAGAACACTCGCGGTGTCCTGAAATGTTCGCAAATAAACAAGATGGGGGTGTTCTGAAGATGTTTTTGAGAACACTCCCGATGTCCTGGAATGTTCATAGGGGGTGTCCTGAGGACGCTGTCCGTATTGTTCTCTGTCAAGTTGAATGTGTCCTAAGAACACTCGCGGTGTCCTGAATTGTTCGCAAATAAACAAGATGGGGGTGTTCTGAAGACGTTTTTGAGAACACTCCCGGTGTCCTGGAATGTTCGTAGGGGGTGTCCTTAGGACGCTGTCCGTATTGTTCGTTGTTAAGTTGAAAGTGTTCTAAGAACTATCGCGTTGTTCTGAAATGTTCGTAGGGGGTGTCCTGAAAACGGTGTCTGTATTGTTCGCTGGCAAGTTCAAAGTGTGCTAAGAACACTCACATTGTTCGCGGACATTAAAAGTTTCCCATAGATCATAGTTGAAATGTTTGACTCTATGGATGTGATATGCTGCGGTGGTTGTTGCCAGGGCATAGAGTCTTGGGTGCATGGCCATTTGGCCATTTGGCCATGCACCCAAGACTCTATGCCCTGGCAACAACCACCGCAGCAAATCACATTCATATTTGTTTTTAACTTTGGGTGAAAAACAAATGTATAAGGAACAAAGATATTAGATACTATGGATGTGATGTGCTGCTATGGTTGTCCTTATTATTGTATACTTACTGTTTGGTCTAGTAATGGGAGTCCATGTTTTTCTTCTTCATTTCTGTGATAAAAGAAAATAGCATGTTAGTATTAGTATTTTGTAATTACTTATGACATTGTATAAGCAATATACTTTTATTTTTTTTCGACCCTCATATTTAGTAGAGTACAAATCAGAGTACTGTGCAATTTGCTCAGTTTCTGTATTTGTTGCTAACATCATTGGGTCTGTGGGAGAAAAAGAAATCCATGTTGGATTTTAAAAAAACCCTTTTTCTGTTATGCTACAGTGTATTTGTTTGTTTGTTTTCAGTGTTCACTTGTTGTTTCTGGCTAATGCTTTATACTTAGCTTTGTTGTATTTTTTTTTGGAACAGTAACAGATTCTCCATTTGTTTTGATATTATAAAACTTTAGAGCAGTTGGATACCAATTGGCGTATTCTAACAGTCTATTTTTTTAATATATTGTAGTGGTTTTCATTTACCTATTTGGATATTGTTAAATTTTGGGACAGTTAGATACCAATTGGCGTATTCTAACTGTGTATTTTTTGGTCTAATTTAGTAGCATTCATTTATATGATTAGTTGTTGTAGAATCTTTGAGCAGTTAGATAGCTTTTGGAGTATTCTAACAGTTTATATTTTTGTAACAGAAATTTACTTAAAGGTTTAAATACAGTTTATTTATCAAATTTTGGTTTTAAGAACATCAAATAAGCATTTGTAAGATTTGCTGGTAATCTCTGCTTTAGAGTAATGGTACTATCATTACATTCAAACCATCCACATTTCTTTTTTATGTATGCAGTGTAGTGCCCTGAATTGGTTGTGGCTCCTGCGTGGTAGATTATACCTATTGTTGTGAAGGTTTTTTTTACCAAGTGATATTTGACCATGTGTGAATCCAGTCAGCTTGCAGTTGTTTTTGGTACCATCTGCATTGTAACGTAGACGCATTAGTATTACGTATGTACTATGTGTTTGTATTACTAACGTGGAGCGATTATCTGAATTGCAGGTATAGCATAATCTACCATGGTTTGCATTTTGTACAAGTTGCTGAAATGGAATGGATTCACAATTTGGTATTGATATATATATGAAGCGTTCATTGGGGATTACTTCTTTTGTCACATTGTTGCAGAGAGTGCATGTATGTTTCCACATGTATGAAATCTGGAAGATTTCATTTATAGGTATGTTTTTGTTTTCCAGTACTTGTAGTAAGTACATTAGAAATTCTTGTGGTTCTTCCTGTGAGTTTATAGTGAATTTCACCATTCCAGCACAGTAGTCCAATTGTCGTCTTATTCCAAAAACACTATATGTGTTGTCAGGATTGTTTGCTGCATTTCTGTGAAGTACTAACATTTGCAAACACAATGGGTTTGTACTGTGTGAGTAAATGTTGTCAACAATTGGTGGTAATTGAAATAGAATATTCATTGCTACATTTGCATAGCAACTTACACCGACTATATTTGAGAATTTAAATGGTCCAGGTAGTTCTGTATCTAACTGCTTTTTTTGGAGTTTGTCTTCCTTCTTTAAAGAAGTACCTGGTTTACTTTCTCTAATTGATTCTTTTTTGTTTGTGGTACTTGATGAAGTATAAGTTTCTTTTACTCTCTTTGGAGGATTTCCAGTGACGTCCTGTTGCATTTCAGTTTGACTTAGTTTTCTTTTACAACGTTTTAGTTTTTGTGGAACAGAATATGTGTTTAGATGGGGAGTGTATAGTGAGCGAAGTCTATTATATTCTAAAATGCAAAGAATATCAGCGTTTACTTTACTTGCATCAAAGTTGATTAGAAATAGACCGTCAAGTGTACGTAAGCGTGATAGTGCTACGTAGCTCATGCCTTCTTTAAAGATTGTGTTACCAATATCTATCATTGCTTTGTCTAGAGTAAGACCTTGTGATTTATGAATTGTGACTGCGTATGCAAGAGTTAGAGAAAATTGTTCTCTGCGTACATACATATCTTTGAAGAGAAGGAATCTAGCTGTTGAGCGTCCTATCCGTTTTACTTCTGAAAGTTT
Source organism: Ambystoma mexicanum (assembly GCF_040938575.1). Lineage (NCBI taxonomy): Eukaryota > Metazoa > Chordata > Amphibia > Caudata > Ambystomatidae > Ambystoma > Ambystoma mexicanum. Next base: position 125,449,860 of record NC_090935.1, on the reverse strand, counting down.
GTCAAAGAGTATATTGACAAACTGAATTTTGTTGTCACGTGGGTATGTTTGAAAGCCAACAACTGTACCCAGTGCTCCATTTACTAGTCCTTGGTCCACGTCAAGGTTACGTTTAAGCATTACTCTGCAATTTAAGGATAATTTTAACATCTTTTCTAAGCCTGCTGTGTTTGAGATTGATTTTTCTAAATTATTTAGTCTTGTTGTGGCTTGGTCACACATGGGTAGTGTCATACTATGTACATCTAGTTTGTCTGTGGCGCTAAATTCCATTATTGGTTGCATTTCTTTACTTAGCATGATTTCATTGAATTTGAAACAGCTTGCAAGAGTTGGCATTAAGGCCATACAATTGACATTTTTGTGGGCTAATTGTTCCATAATATCTGTAGCACATGCATTATCGCCATAAACTGCATTAATGTGCCGGGTTTTCAATGTTGCTTCTGCTTCTTTAGAAAGTATACCAACTCTCAAACTTTTTAAAATGTTGGCATAAGTTAGATCTGCAGATTGGCGCATGTTTTCTGTTAATTCTCTGTATTGGAAATGTTGCCAAAGGTTGACATTTCTAATGCTGCCAACAGTTTTACGGCAGAGTTTGTGCCCTAATGTTTTAAAAATAGGTTCACCTTTTACTGGTGTTAATTGAAGCAGATCTCCAAAAACAATAATGTGTTTTCATGCAAAGAGCTCTTCATAGTCTGTTTTGAGTACTTCTCGTAATCGGAGGTGAATAAAAGCTAACATCAGGTTGGAGACCATGCTCACTTCATCTATTAGCAGCATTTTCATTTGTTTCAATACTCTGCGTAATTCCATTGCAGCTTCTGCAGAAAGTTTGTAATAGTCTAATTTGTTCTGGTGTTCTACTGGCAATAGTAGTAATCGGTATAATGTAACACCACCTATGTGGTAGGCAGCTAAACCTGTGGGGGCAGTGACAACAGCTGACAGTTTGTTGTTTGTCAATTGTTGAAGGAACTTACTAATGATTTTGATTAGGAATGTTTTGCCAGAACCAGCTTCACCACTGACGTATTATTCACTTTTTCATAACCTCGACCACTGCTATTTATGGCAATTGTATTTGTTTGCTTTTGTTTGTACGCTTCTTCATTAAAATATGGTTCTGTGCTCGTAGTGTGATTCCATTCACCTCCGCAGATACTTAAGAAGTTCTTTCTGTTGACATTTCGCTTATTGAGAAGTCTTTTTTGTAATTTAGTTATTAGTTTTGTTAGTGGTTTCATTTTGTTTAACAGTAAAATAAATACATTTCTTTTGAGAAGAATGGCACTGTCCATCAATGCTTCTAAGATTAATTTCCTAAGATAGGTTTTAAGCTTTGAACCTGATTTCTCTCCTGTTTTTATAAGATTTTGAAGGACTTTGTGAAGGTATATTTTGGCTAAAATACTTTTCTTGGTATGCTTACTTTGCACTATATTAAAATTTGAAGAAGTAGTTTTATCTGTACTGATAGGTGATTTTCTGTTAATTGTTTTTTGGTTTGTTTTACATTTTGATAGAGGAAGCGAAGTTGTTGTACTTGAAACATTTTATGTTTCACTAAATGATTGTATTAGCTGTTTTGTTTCAACTTTTTTTACAAATTCTGCTAGAGATGGATGCTTATGCTGGACACCTTTATTTTCATTTGCTCTAATTTTGCATTGCTTTCTACAGAGTTGTCTTTTGGTAGGCATTCTTTAGGGTCCGTTGAAAAAAATAAAGAAGATATGGTTTGGGGTGTTCTGGAATGTATGTGTGCTGTGTGCATGAGTGTTTGAGTAAGATGATAAATATGTATGTAATGGTGTGTGATTGTGCATTGGGAACTAAAACTAGTAGGGGTAGGTATTCTTGAATTTATGTGTCACTAAACTGGGGTTCAGATGACAAAAAAAATAGTAAGCTAGTGGTGTGGAAAGTACAAATAGCAAATGTAATGTATACAATTAAAACAGTTGTTTGTTCTATAATATGAAAATTGTAGTGGTTCAGTTGGCTAATTTGTGTGTCCAAAAATAGAAATTTGTGGGCCATTCTGGTTGTAAATCGCTGTTTATGACATGGACATTTTTTGACAAAATGGTACAAAATCTCTATTTTAAGAAACCAAAATAGCTGGTATTAATGTTATAGTATATTTGATTAATAATATAAATAATATGGTGATATTTTATTTAATTCTTTTTAAAATTAACAGGTAACTTCTTAGTTTTTCTTTCTTCTTCGAATTTGGCTGCTTCTTTTCAGGAAACTGGTCTTCACTGCAACTGTGAAAGCTTCAAATTAGTAACTTTGTTTGTATGTAGCACTGTTTTTAATTTAGATATTGATTTTTTTTAATTGAAATCCTCAGTGCCTTCTGTAAAACTATTAAACTAATTTATTTACATAAGATACATTGCATCAGTTCAGTGTATATGATATGTTCTTAATGAACAAATTGTATTGAATGACTAACTGTAGCAAAAATAAAATATCTTTACTATGTTTTGTGAAATTTATAATATATTAGTGAATACCACTATTTCTGTAAGTAAACTGTTCTAGGTAATAGCGCCTCAATGTCATGTCTAATTTAAAGTAATTAAGTAAATAAATAAATAAAAACAAAAAATATGAAATTGTATAAGTATTTTTATAAAGGTTTAAACATAGATTGTGTTTGCATGCAATTTTGTTTGAATATATGTAGTCTATATATTTCATTTAAAAAATGTTGGTTTAACATGATTTGAGTGTGTGTGTTTAAAGAAAGTAAAAAGTATAAAGGTGTATAAGTGGTAGTTGATTTTAGGAAATTGAAAAAAGTACAGTAAATTCATTTAACAGATTTTACAAGGTAAAAGTCTGTTTGAAAATGTGTTCATCTACCATAGCTCTCAAGTCACACGCTTTTGGCGGGTGTCACACGCCTTGTAAAGGGCAGACTCACCCGCCAAGCCTCCTGCATGCCCATTCATTCCAATGGGCGTCTCACCCGCTAAAAACAAAATCGGGTGATTTCACCCGCCTGTAAAACAAAAATGGTTGAGAGCTATGTCATGTACTATACATAAAATATGCATACCTGAAGTTTGTGTTCATGCATATGGATATGCGTGGAGCTGCAACTACAAATATTGAAGACTTGTACAGTATTTGTGGTAGATGTTGCTTGCCAATGATATGACACTTGTACTCAGAGAGATTCAGAGTACATTTGCAGTGCTGATCTATGATGATGCAGTTAGATGTAGAGGTCTTGAATGTGATTGGTGCATGGTCATGTGATTTTTGAGGTACATCCAATGAGGGAATGGCAGAGAGAGTGTAGTGGAAATGGTAGAAGGGCTGTTCATGTTACGATATGTCCACGGACATGGCGGTAGTTCCAGGACATCGGGAGTTACATCCGGGGATTTTTGGGTTCAGAAGTCATGCAAATGAGAATAAGCACTGAAAGGGATTGGTCAGGAAAGTTTGGTGGGTGTGTTGTGCCAGGATAGATTTTTTGAGATACTCTTTTTGCTGAGAGAACAAAAGATAGCTATGGCTGTGTGTTTCAGAAAACAGATTGTTTGGATTTTAGGATATTCGTGGATACATTGGTTGAAGGTGCATGCAGAAAGCTGTGGAGTAGCTGTAGATCTTGGATTCCCACATGTGGAAGTACACTGGCATGGAGTATGTGGAATGAAGTGGTTGGATTTGCTACCTCTCTGTGCTACTTTGGAGACAGAGCAACATCCAGACATAATTGTAATTCATTGTGGAGGGAACAGTTTAGGGCATGTGACTGGGAATTTTTTTGCAATTTGCTATGAAAGAAGGACTGAGGAAGGTTATGGACACGTTTTCTAATTCGCAAGAGATATTTTCACGGATTGCGCAGAGACAAATGTGGCTTCGTTCTTCTTCATTTGGTCCACAAATGGAAAAAGCAAGGCGCAATGTTAATAAGGCTGTTTGTGGCTTTCTAAGAGATTTCGGCATGTCTTCTTTTCACAATGAAAATATTATGTTTTGTAGTACATACATTTTTCGCAGAGATGGAGTCCATCTTACTTATGCTGGCAATCAGATTTTTCTGAGAAATGTACAAAATGCATTGCGACCTTTTTTGGAATTACAACAACGATTTTGAAGTAGATGTTAAGCATTTACAATTTTTGACTTACAAACACAACCCAAAGGCTCTTTTCAGAGCCACCACTTCTTTCCAGAGAAAATTAAAATGTTTGTGATGGAGTAGCGACCCAATTTTTTTAATGTTCACAAACTGTCCGCAGACCTCTAAAAAATACAGAGCCCTGCTTCATTTATTTTCACTTCTATTTTTTAACTGGGAAAGGCGGCTCTGAAAAGAGCCTTATTTTTTTTTGATTTTTGTAATTTTGTAATTTTTTTTGGTTTTTCAGACACGACACAGTAGGAGAGGAGGGTAAAGGAGGGGACACCAACCACAGGGATAAGAAAGGGCGAGCTGAGAGAGGAAGATGTAGAGTGGGTATTATTTGGGTAGTGAGCATGTCTTTTCATGCTCTGAGACGATAGTCTCAAGAGCACTCCAAAGTCGCTCCCCCCTGCAGAGTACTGTGTCACAGTACATACATACAACTGTGACCCTCGAAAGGTAAGGGTCATCAGCATTCTGTATGGCCTGTGAGGCAGCTTGAGAAAGACGCTGTCCCACAGAGGTGGTCCTTGTGGTGACAGGATCAGAAACAGAGGATGTAGTAGAAGAAATCAACCTGCTACGTTCTTCGCAAGGTACAACCCTGCGAATAGCCCCAGAGTGAAATGACCTCAGGTGTCGCTTCATAGTAGTGGTCACAAAGCTGTAGTTACCGTGCTTTCCGCGACTGAGTATCATTTTGCACTCATTGCAGGTAACATGGTTTGCACGAGCCTTAGGACCATTCCCATGAATGGTAAATAACTGCCAAGCCCAAGACTCACGCCTAGTGCGGGTAGTAGGGATTTCCTCTACCTCATTCTCATCATCCTATTCTTCCTCCTCCGCATCCTCACTCCTGTTCCCCTCTTCAGGCCCTTGGGGAGTTGGTGGTGGTGGAGGGGGTGGTGGTGGTGCTGAAGCAGGTGCAGCACCAAGTGGCAGTTCAGCAGCCAAGGATGCCATGTCGATGATGGTGTAGTCTGCAGGTGGCAGCAAAAATCACTGTGTTCTGAAAAATAGCCAGAAACACAATGGGAATAAGCTCTTGGGCGTGGTCTTTTATAGGGGTGCTTGTGCGCGGTCTTCGGACATTCGCACTCTGCGCGGACAGATCGAACACAAAAAAAGGATCGGAAAGTTTCAAAAGGTATATAGAAAGTCAAGATTGCTATGTGGGACTTGTGGCATGGTGAGATTTTATTGACAAATATTATGGATTAACTGAAAATGTACTTTTAAATTGTTCGGGGACACGAACAGTGTCCGCATTTCAGGACACACAATGAGCGTGGGCGCGGTCATATGATCTGTTTGCGAACTAGTCTGCGAAGGAAGCGCCTGTCCGCAGGACACCAAGTGCACGGAGATTGGTTAGCGCATGCGCATTGATGTCCTACGGACACTGTTCGGGTTCTGAAGTAATTAAAAGTTCGTCACACGTGAAACTAATATTTCAGGACACCGCGTGTGTTCTTAGAACAGTTTAAACTTGGTAGCGAACAGTAAGGACAGATATAGTGTTCTTCAGGACACGTGTAATTTAGTTTATGTAGGAACATTTCAGGACACCAATTGTGTTCTTAGAACACTTTCAATTGGGTAGCGAACACTACGAACAGTTGTACTGTTGTTCAGGACACATCATTTTCGTGTATTTACGAACATTTCAGGACAGAAATTGTGTTCTTAGGACAGTTTTAAGTTGATAGCGAACATTACGGACAGATATAGTGTTCTTTAGAACATTTTAATTTTTGTTTCTTTACGAATATTTCAGGACACAACGTGTGTTCTTAGAACAGTTTCAACTTGCTAGCGAACAGTACGAAATGGTGTGGTGTTCTTCAGGACACCTCCATTTTCGTTTATGTACGAACATTTCAGAACACTTGCACTGTCCGCGGACACTTTTATTGTTTTTAAAAAGAAAAACGGAAACTGTTCACAATACAATATAAAAATTAAACTTTATTTAACATATATTAATAATTTATGACAGAGAAGGTGAGGCAGAAACAGAAACAAAAACAGGAGAATTTGGGGTTTCAACATGATTGGTATTAGGTGAGGAAGGGATGGAAATCTCATCAACACGTTTTGGATTATGGAGAGGGTTTGGGGATAATTGACTGGGATATGGTGAAGAGTGACAAGTACATGTGGGGCAATGGTATGACATTTTTGTTTTAAAATGATCTTCAACAAAAGTTTTCAAATTATTAAAATTGGTCAACAGTAAATCAATGTTTTCTTTTATGTTGTCAAGCGTGTTTTCCATAACAGCTTCTTCAGAGGTAGTTTCTATTTTGTTATGCTCTGTATAAAAAAAATATATATATGTTAAATGTACACAAATAATATTTAAATGGTTTATATTATAAAGTGTTTACCATTAGTTTCACTATCTTATGACATTTCTTCATGTGGGAAATTGTCCTCTAGCCATTCCAGAGTACTAGACATTTCTCTGAGAAAAAAAAAAGAAAAGATAATATATTTTTTAATCTAATACAGAAAGTTTATAAATATATGAGTAACATGAAGTACACTTACTATTTCTGGTAAAATAAGTCCTATGTATTCAATGGGTCTGGTCTTGTTCTCAGTTCTGTTGTGTCTGTGAGGTAATTATGTTGGAAGCCAATTTATGTTCTTATGGTATATTCCATTTCAGAACATATTGTATTTAAATGAATGGTTAGTGTGTTACATATATGGGTTACATTTCTTATGTATTACTATATATAATGTGTTTGTGTGCTGCTTTTTGAATTTGTTAAATGTTCTTATATTATGATATAACAATCAAACATACCCCCCCAAAGTTTTTAGGTAGTGGTACTGTTCTCCGAACATGTCCGCGAACATTAAATAAGTTCGCGGACATCAAGTTCATAAGAAGAGATCTAGTCAGTTCCATATGACATGTATATAAAGTCAAAGTCATTATTGTTAAGTTTTGCTACTAAAGACCTATGAAATTCCGTGAAAAAACTTTGTTAAAGGGACGTTATGGTTAAGTTGCGCTACTAAAAACCTATGAAATTCAGTGAAAAAAACTTTGTTAAAGAGACGTTATGGTTCCAAGTAAAACCGAAAAACCCTTGAAATTCGCCAGTTATGGTAAGCTAAGCAACCATAACTCGCGCCACTACCGTGCTCTGCTAAGACTAACACCCAGGACATCAAAGATGACATCACAAATGTCATTGATGACATCACTGATGACATCACATGTCTGGTTCTGCCTTTTTTCCTTTACTGATATATCTAGGCCACATGGTTTTCTTCAGTAACAGTCAGGAATTAAAAGTGGAAATGGTAGTATATTTGTAGACTTATCCTTCAAGTATGTTCTTACAATAATTCCCTTAGGATCCAGTCATATCATATGAAACATATACATAGGGGAAGACACAAGCTGGAAAGACAGCAATCCTTTCTGTGCATTAAAATAATCAGTAGAGTTGTCAGCACTTTCTGATAGTTCTGTTGTTTTTTTATTACTGTACTTTCCCTGTATATGCTCATATTTTTATATCTTGTATTCACACTACTTTCCTTAGAGACCAGGCACATCATGTGATATATATATATAGGGTAAGTAGCAGCTTTGAAACAGAGCAATCATTTCTCTGCATAAAGGTAATCAGTTAGGTTATGAACACTTTTTGCTACTACTTCAATTTCCTTGTATATACTCATATTTGTATGTGGTGTTGTCTCTTTGTGTTTTATTATCTACTAATTACATGTTTCACAGTATGCAAAAGTCTAATAAGAAAACAGTTATCATTTCTCTATTCAACATGGCAAGCTTATGAATATTGCACCTCCATCATGTATGCTGCACACAATGCCTATGTTTCTACATGAGCACCTTAGTGTACTGGATGGAATAAATAGCCCTTGATATTTATTCCAATGATCATTGACACTTTTTTTAAAATTAACATTACAATAAGAAACCCTTGTACAGACTTTTCATGAAAGGTAAATGCACATGTGTTGTCATCAGTGATGTCATCAATGACATTTGTGATGTCATCTTTGATGTCCTGGGTGTTAGTCTTAGCAGAGCACGGTGGTGGCACGAGATATGGTTGCTTAGCTTACCATAACTGGTGAATTTCAAGGGTTTTTCGGTTTTACGTCCCTTTAACAAAGTTTTTTTTCACTGAATATATACATATACACACACACACACACACACACACACACACACACACACACACACACACACACACACACACACACACACACACACACACACACACACACACACACACACACACACACACACACACACACACACTTTTAGCCACTATGCCACTTTCAATATTTTTCCCCTTACTCTTGCAAATGCTCATGATCTGTCAATCACCTCTGCCTCCTCCTCTAAGAATTAAAATCTCATTGTGTTAATTGTTTTTAAGAACTCTGGGGCCTCTCTCCATTAGTGGCATTGTAGGCAACCATTCAAGTGATGATAGGGCTTCTTTTGATGCTTTTGCATGCTGAATACAACTAGGTATTGTGGGGTGCTATTTTACTGTGATTGTTATGTTGATTTTGTGATTGCTCTTTCTATGTATTCATGTTTTGGAAATAACCACTGTAGACTGAAGAGCTAAAGTGGTTGTTTCTTGGAGCTCATACACTGAATTCTGGCATTTATTTAGGATAAAAAGGAGGGGGAAGGAAGGAGAATGTGAGTGGAAAAATAAAATGGAGATTTTTGGAAATCCGTCCCAGATGGAAATTGGGCAGAAGACCAGTAAATTAGATTCTGAATAGGTTATTCTGGATTGAGAGCCGATAACGGTATTAACCCAAACAGAAAGAGTAAAACAAATTTAAAATAAAAGAATGGCAATTAGGATTCTATTCAATATAGACTTTTAATCAAGTAATAAACTGCAATCAGTCAATAAGGGAAATGACAGGACAAACCACCCCTGTAAAGAAACATCGAGAATACATACTTTTGAAAGGGCACTATGGGTAGATGAACAGTGGTGGTAAGGCAACCAGATTGGGCGACAATGTCAATGTTCAAAGTTACATTTTTGAATAACAAGGTACAGAAGGGGTGAACGTCTACACAGAACAATAGCTATTTTTATGTGATGCTCAACAGCATTGAGTGGCCTTTAGCTGACTTCAAACTGATGTCTTGACCTTTTGGCAACTAGCAGTCAGTATCCAGCCAGTTCGTTGGTGCCGGCTCTTGATGGTTCCAATGGTCATTTGATATGGTGAGAAAATATCATCCAAAGGTTTGAACTGTGATAGAGTTGATGCAATGCAATGGCTTTTCCTAGATCAAGTCCATTGTTTGCAGCAGGTCGGGTCAGCACTCCAATGAGTTTTCCTCACAATGGTTGTGTGCGCAATTGGGTTGCTCGAAATGGTTCACGGCAAATGATTGAGGTAGCATCTGGATGCCATTAGATGCAGCAAGTGGTTTAAAGAAATTGTATGGTGCCGAATGTAGCTTTGCATGTCCTGTGGCACATTGAAGGCAGCAAGCACAGTCTATCCAGCTCAAAGACGTCTCAAGGTAGCACAACTCTTCTTCTGGGCATCTGAGTTACTGGGAGGCACAATCCAGTAGCTCCAGGACAGGGTGAATCCTTCTGTTTTGCACTCCCACTCAGTTGAGCTTGGCTGGCACCTACATGGGATCCTTCATCTCCAGTGTACAGGAGCCTGGCTCCAGTGCAGCCAGCAGAGAGGCAGGTTTTGATTCACAGACGTCCACTCGTACTTTTCTCTGAGGATTGTTAGAGGTCAGAGCTCTCATCTGCTTTTAATGCCTTCTGTTTTGATCTCCCTGCCAAAGGTCTTTGGGATAGACTGTAGCCGCAACAGAGGTCCAATGAGTTCTTCTTGCATTATGAATCAAAGAAAGTAGGATGCCTCTTCCTCAAAAAAGTCAAAATGTCTCAGGGGATTAATCCAGGGTGTTGTGGCCATTTACCTTACAACATCACACGCAGAGTAAATTACCTGCAGGAAATGGGAGGCACACAAAAGGTAAGAGTGTTATAACAGATCCTGAGATGGTGGGACCCTTCTCTCAGCTCACCTATCTTCTCTGGCTATTCTCCGCCTTTCCCAAGTCTATTGGGTTCAATGGGACTCCAAGGGCAAGCATGCTGGTGTGGCAGGGCCTTTGCTATGTCAGTGCTGAGACCCCCAGGGGGAAGATCCTATGCTCTGGGGCAGGGATTTACCCTTCCAGCAGGAGAATCAAAGAGAAAACATCTTTACTCTTGGAGAAACTATAGTGGGGGCAGTCAGACAAGGCACTAATTCTCATCAGTTCTGTCATAGCTGGATTTTCTCAAAGAGCTGAAACTAAAGTGATATCATATTGTTGTGGATATATATTTGTGTGTTCTTATCAGTCCAATGCCAGAACCAGACATGGCTCAAATGTAAGGATGTATGTGCCACCAGATTCACCAAGGAATTATATTTTTAGATCATAGGTGCAGAAGATTAAAAAACTACCTTTGCCTGCAGGAACCAGCAGCTTTTATGAATCCACATGTGACCTTTGAACCTGCCCTATGACACTACACAGCTAGGACTGGGGGTATCTGCAAGGTGCCTTAGCAAAAGCAGATGTCTACAGTATAGTTTTTGCATGTAGCTTTCATGAAATTGAGACTGATTGGCCAACCTCCCTTTCAGCAACAGAATTACCCAGATTGTTTTATGTTAATAAATATCAAAAGAGGTCTATCTATCCAGCTCTCAGCAGATGGTCATTCTGTTATTCCTAGCATTTGAGAATTGCTTGGCAACATACACATCTTCAGTGGGTCTTTTTGTGGTCCCGGCACAGCCCAGTGTTGTTTCTTTAGTTTTGGTTATCGGCTCTGGTCGCCTCCATGTCCCTTGTCCACGTCAGATTCTCATTCTGCATGCATTCTGCTCATCTCATCTCGCCTTTTCCTTTGAATGATGCTGTATCTTTTCAATGATTGCCTCGTTCAGAGTGCTTTATCTCCCGCCCACGAAATTCTGTGATTTCTGGTACGCCCTGCAATCACGCTGAACCCTGACCTCGTTTAGGCCCACACCTCCCATACAGCTTCTTCTATACCTTGCTAACTCAGCAACACTGCTACTCCTCTCCTGAAGCCGAGCGTGCTCGTACTTACTGCGCAACCAGTCCCTACTCCCACACACTGTGCTCCTCTGCTGTTGGCTTCTGGTCGACATTGCTTTTGCTCCACCTGGAGTCCTTGTACTCAGCATTGCATAATACTGAATTTATTTGGCAATTATTTTCCTAGTTCCTACTGTGTTTGGATTACAGGGGACAGAGAGAGGGGCAGATGGGAATTTGCGCGGCATCTGGTGCATATGTCCCCTTATCGAGTAAGTACCCTACTCGAGTGCCTTGGTTGGTGGCCTTGCTGATTTATTCCATCAGCAAACTAGTGTTCCTTTGCACTTACCAGGGCTCCTGTGAAGAGGCTGTTCCTGACCTGACATAGCTATGTCTCTCCCTTTCCCTAGAAGTTACTATAAATGCTGATTACACCTCCTGGAAAACATTCAAAAGATAAGAGAGATAAGGATCTGATGGCACCAGATCTCTGTAGAGTATGGTCTCTTAAGAACCAGCACTTGTGAAATGGTTCAATTAACTTGGGTAAATATGTTTAAACCAAATGAGAAGTGTCGGCATGTATTTGCATAGAAACTAATATTTGAGCCATAATTTGTCGTGGGACTTGGAGATATCACAATGCTGGAAATTACTCCAGGGTACCTCCTCAGTGATATGGTGGTGCAGGTAGACTTTACAGTATATGAATGGTACTGACTGTCTACACTATTTAATTCCAGAATAGATGCAAGAAACTTTTTAGGACCTGTTGATGTCTCTGGATTGATGGTCTATGCGAGATCAGTATAAGGAAACTTAAAGTCTAGGTACCGGAGTGTTTGGTGCTGCAAGATGTTTTTCCTGCAAGTTATTCTTTCTGCCACCTGGTACATGAGCGCGGCCATGCCCTCAGGATTCAAAAGGGGCGTGTAAGCCCCTGCAGCGGTGAAGGCCACGCCCGGCCAAGAGCGGGCGGTGTTTGCTGCCTCAAGGTGTTTGGCATAGTGAAAGTGTCTGCAGAGTTTGTGTTTTCATTGTGTTCAGTTGAGGATTTATCACAGCATGTCCAGGTGAACTCTACCGATTGCATTGGTTCCAGTGATCCTATTGATTTGATTGTTGTTATTTTTTTGACTGGAGGTTTATTTGCCCACGTTTCAGTTCCTCACTCTTCACATTTGACATTCTGACATTTCACAAGATTGCGATGATCCGCCTAAAGTCGCCAGCCCCAAAGCAGCATGTGGGTCAAGAGAAGGACTATGGCAGCCCCTCAAGCTTTGGAGAGTGGCACGCCCTGATTCTCTCTGACTTTTGGGAATGGGGAAGTCATCTGTTTCTCTTGCAATACGAAAAAACTAATGCTGGTCAGTATTGCTTGACGGTGTTGCACTGGCACTTTTTTGCGAAGATGCCCCATTGGTGACCACATCAACCATCCCGATAGTCAGTCCAAATTGTATTTATTTATTTGTTTATTTATTTTGATATTTGTATAGCGCACCAATCCCAAGGGCATCCAGGTGCTGTTTACAGAGAGCTTTGTCGTACATGAATGTTGGTAGGCGTCGGGCCTTGGTTACAGCAGGAGCATTGGACGCTGGTTATAGAAGGTGTGTTGAATGTGCCATACAAGGGTGGTACATACATTTCTGTCTTGATCAAACGATACTAGCAAGTCTGAATGATTGTCATTCGGTACAGATAGTGGAGGTTATACATTGAGTGCGAAGATCCAGGTTTTTCGGCCTTTATGGGAGGTCCATTAAGAGGGTTCCGTTTTTAGGTGTGGTGATAAGGTATTGCAGCAAGGTTTTGTGGGCATTACAGGGAAACTACTACCCCCTGCTCTTTGTAGTTTAAATCAAGGGATGGTAAGGAGATGTGATTGTGAGCCCTGCATCGGTCGTTTCGATTGGGATTTGTTGAATTATCTAGTACCGTATCTAGCAGCAGTATTCGAGAGGCATTTGTGTGTTAGTGTCAGCATTTCAAAGAGGACACATTCACAAATGGGGAACCAGTGCACACTTCTTGCTAGAGAGATGTGGTCCTTTTTCGGAATGTTCAGACTGCTCTTAGAGCATTGTTTTGGATCACTTGCAGTTTTTCGAAGTTCCCAACAGTGGTGCCTGCAAAAGGGCGTTTCTAGTATGGCGATGATTGGGGCTCTATCAATTGTCACACAGTTGTCATTAGTGATGAAGGGTCTACATGCATTAATGAGTTTGTGTTGTATAGGCCTTGGAGAGGCAATTGCGTTAACTTGTCTGGTTAGTGAAAAGGTTGGGTCTAGATAAACCCCCAATATTTTGACTTGTTTACAGACTGGAATGATTATACTGTAAATACTGAAGGATTTGTATTTTATTTCATGTTTGTTTAAAAGAGTGTGTGACCCTACAAGAAGTAGCTCAGTCTTGTCTTCATTTCACCAGCGAGAGTGTAGTGCCATCCAGATTGAATGTTTTGGTAGACTTTGCCAAGTTATTTAGAGTATGTGTCATATGAACCAGAAATGGGGAGGAGGATTTGGGTGTTGTCTGCGTAATTATTGTATGAGATATCCAAGGTGTCAAGGAGGTCAAAGATGGGCTTTGTAAAGATATTGGAAAGCGTGGGAAAATACAGGAACCGTGGGGGACTCCACTGGAAACTGGAGCTGGACAAGCTGATGCAATAGACCAGAATACCCTCATTGTTCTGTTTGAAATCGAAGGAAGTGATCCAGGCTGTTGCTTTCAAGGGGAAATGTCCTGCAGAGGTTAGATGCTGATAGAGAATGTTATTGTCCACTAAGCTGAAGGCTGCAGAGAGGTCTAGCAAGAGCAAGAGTGCAAGTTTGTTGTTGTCTTTAAACTCATCCATCTGAATGCTTAGGTCAAGGAGAGCTGACTCTGTTCCATGGCCGGGGCAGAATCCTGATTGACCTAGTCCAAGGAGATTATTAGTTTCAAGATGCCTCTGGATTTGTATATATGCCACTCCATCAAGCATTTTTAGTACGAAGGGGACTTTTATATAGAGCAGTAGTTGGTTGGTATATTTGGGTCTACTATTGGCTTCTTGATGAGAGGGGTGATCCACGCGTCTTTTAGGTTTGATGGCACAATCCCTGGTGGAGAATTATTTGTTAATGAGGGATGTGATAAAAGGAGCTAGTTCAGATGTGCAGCCATTGATGTCTGAGGCAGGGCAGATGGCACCTTGCCATCTAGAAGGTTTCAGGACCTTTATAATTTTAATCCTTCTAGGTCCAAGACAGTGGTGATCTCAAACCAAAGTTTATCAAGACTACCTCTGTAGCTGTTAATTAATTTTGCTTGCCAAGAATTTTAGATTGTAGTGATGGGATTTTGGAAAGTATGGCTCTTTGGATGTTGGAACACATGGAGATGTCTTTAATACAGTTGTCTGATGGGGGGACCGGCGACTCAAGTTCCCGCAGTATGGTGCAAAGTTAGTGAGTGCCTGCATTTGCTTTTTCGATTTAGTCATTGTATGTTGAGCTTTTTGCAAGGAGAATGGCCTGTTTATAGGTTTTAGCCAAGAATACAAATACATCAATATTGGAGGGTATGGGAAGCTTTTTCCAGGTGGAATCAGCTGCTCTTTTTAACTCTGACAATCGACCAGGATCTGTGCTGTTACCAACAGTTAGTGTAACTGAATCTGAAGGGAATTGCTCGATTCTAGGACAGCTACACCAACAGGTTTTGTACCCCATCATTGATGGAAGTCAGTCTGATAGAGGGGCTAGTGGTGACGTTAGCATTGTATTTTGTACCCCTGTGGACAAGTCTCGCTCATGCATATTGTATGTTGGAATATTGCAAGGGTCCGTAAGTATTTAATGGATAAGGACGGGCTGAAGTTTATCCACACTTATGAGATCGTAAGTCTCCAGGGGATTTGGACAATGGCAGCTCCTGATTTGCAGGAGTGTGCAACATTTGCAATTTCAGCTGTCCAGGAGAAGGGATGCAGACCACGTGGGAGTTTATTAACCTGGGTCAGTGATACATTTTGTGCCATCATCAGAGTCATTGATACTGGGTCTAACAACTTTCAGAAATTACACATGAGACGGGTGGATGAGACTGAGGTGATAATAATTAATCTATTTATTCCCAGACTTCACAAATTGGGTCCAGGCTTTTAATTCTCATCCAGGAGTGGGTGGATGCTTAGAGGGTGAAGTGTCACGGCCCATCAAGGCACATAGTTATAGGTGAGTTCAACCTCCAGTATCAGCCATTAGGTATCATGGCTAATATCCTGGAGGAGGAAGATGATACTTAGGGTATTGGTGCACTGGTGACCTCTAAACCCATGAGGGAGTATAAGAATGCAGAAGAAGTCACCAGTTCATTTGATCCAACTAGAGGGCCTCTAATGGTAGGTTTCTGGGTGATTCTCTAGTGAACAAAAGCTTCCAAGCTGGCAATAGCATAAGCCTGATAGATTATGTATTTGTGACTCTGGAGACATGGGCATCTTTTTAGAATTGTTTTGTGATTCTCATAGCAGCAAGGGGCCACCATCCAGAAGCCCTCACAGTGGATAGTGCTTTATTGGGAGTGTTCTCAGTGATGTTAGAGAGGCCTACAGTTACTTTACCCATCGTTAGACACTCTAGTTATTCCAACAAATGGAGATTATGAATAATGAAAAAATCCTCCCAGCAGTATAGCATGCATCTCAAAGGATCCCTTGGTAAGATGGTGATTGCTACTGTGCCAAGGGAGCCTTGATAAAGCAGCCCAAACAGGTAGCTACAGATGGAGTAGTTGCATTATGTAAGGCAAGGGAAAACCATGTATCCATAATAAAGGCTAGGACACTGGCTTATGTGGAGGATCTCTGGAGCTCACTGTTAGGCAGAATTTTTATTTCTGTGCAAAATTCCTCCCACCTAAGAGACCCCATGCACTTTTTCTGGACTTAGGACTTTTTAATTTTAACTCCTGATTGAGTGGGACCCTTTTCTCACTATCTCATGTGTTTTTACCTGATTTGGATTTTGTGTTTTCACTGTTTTTGGAGTCTGACAAACCATATAGTCGTCTGCTTTTTGTATGGTGGCATACAGCACCTTCAGTGCAGTGTCACTGAAATCCTTTGGATTTCTCATAAGGTTTAAATACGGTGTGAACTACAGTTCCCAAGAATATTAAAGTACTATTGACTAAACATACTTTTCTCTTTGTAGGTCCAGAACACACAATCTTATGGGGAGTGCTGGGGGGTTGGGTTACTTAGTAGCTCTTTATCCTATTCACATGTAACATTTTTTGTTACCCTCACTATTTTAAATAGCTGGTGGCAGTAGTTTACTTTTTCCTACCATGGCACTTTTGTACTGCAGGCTGAACCCTCTGCTGCAGTATAGCACCCAGGGGTGACCATTTTGTCAAAATGGCCCCTGTCTTCTTTTTTGTCATTTTCTGTTTGTGAGCTCTTTAATGGGTTGTACTATGTACGTTGAGCCAGGTTTCAGCCCTTTGTTTGTTCTGCCTTTGGCAGGTTTCAGCCCTGAACCTCATGTCGGGATGATTTCCCGGGGGTCGGCAGGACCGTCCGTGGACCTCAGGAGTGGGGAGGCCCCAAATCCTCCCGTAGTCCCCAATGAGTATGAGACACACGCAAGAGCAAGGTGTTACTGCTGTTTATTAGATGAAACGGCAGGGATAGGTTCTGGGATCACAGGTCATCCGGGAACCCTTCTCAGCAAAAGTGGGCTAACAGGCCCTATTTCTGTGTGCGTGACGCCACATCGTGTGACACCTGGGAAACTTCCCCCAAACATAACGCCACCTCGGGTTGGCTCCCCGAATAATAGGGTTAGTATAGAGACATATAGAAAAATTAGTAATTGGTAGAGAAGAGGTCAGCTGGTATGCTTGGGTCATCCCTAGAATTTGTTACACCAAAAATGGCTACATAGAGAAGGTTAGTGATTGGCTAGGTTTGATGCCATCAGTGGTTAGCCCCACCATATCCTGATTTAGCACCCAAGCCTGGGACCATCGTTGTTCCCAGCTCGCGGTGAACCTGGTGTTAGAAACAATGTATGACTATGTGTCAGCGGTGGACAATGGACAGATCTGCCATTTGCTGCAGGAGCGCTTCTTTCTCACCACCGTCAGTGTTCAATTTGTCACTTCATTGTTGCAGTCTGTGTCCCAAACGTGAGACCCCAGAGCTTACATGGTCCTTGGGACTTGGCATCACGTCAGATCGGTCTGATCACATGTTGTGGGGCCGTGGTTGGAGCAGAATTATGAGCATTTGATTTGTATCTTGGCTCTGAGGGGCGGTTAGCTGTTACAGGTGTAACCTTGGCTCAGGGCGCGGTGCGTGTAAGTTGCAACTTCATGGCCTTGGCTGTGAGGCCCTCATCGGAGTTTGTGTTCCACGATCAGCACCTTCTAGCTCCATCTGAGCTGCTCTGGGCCTGTGGCTCTGTTTCTGCAGCCTACTCAGGTGCCGAGGCCTACTCTCGCCTCGTCTATGGATGGTGGTATATGGTTCACGACATGGGGGTCGCGCAGGGCTATATGGGTCCTTATACATATAGGTGTCTTACGTCACTGTGGTTTTAGTAGCAAAGAAGCGTTTGCAAGCATGTACACAAGCTCTTCTTGCGTCTTGCGTTTCTGCAGTGCTGTAGCTTAGCCTATATGAAAAATAACAACGATGCATGAATGAATGTAGCGGTCACTTACGTCATGGTGCTGAGTATGTTCTTCGTGTGGATTGGTGTGGGTATGACCAGCGTGCATGGTGGTACATGTGTTACCGTCCGTTGGCGTCTCTAACGATGGTGGTTTTCATTGTTGCTGTTTAATCGATCTGATACATATGATCGATGTCGGCGTCACCTAAAGTTCCAACACGTGGTTTGATTGATGGGCAGTTCGCCTGGCCGTGTGGGGCGTCACCACAGTGGATGTTGACGTCTGGGGCATCAGTGACAAAAGGACAAAAGGCTAAAAGGACAGCCAACATGCTTAAAAGGAGATGGTTTTGGGACTAGAGGCAGAGTCGACCACTGGGAGAAACACCCTATAAAGAAACCGTGACAGAAGCCTGCTCAAACCTCCTATTCTTTTGAATTTCCCGGTCAAGCGCAGCTACTATGGTGACCTCTTTTTTCACCTCGACAGAGATGCTCCGGATGGAACAACTTCTCCCCTTGGGTTAGTGGGGCCAACTAACCCCTGAGGAAACCTCCTCTTGTGCACCATCCCTGACTTGCTGTGCCTCTCTGTTGCTGCTGCAGAAGCCCAGTGCAAGGGGTCAAGTGTACATGGTCGAATGCAATGTTTGCTGCAGAATGAATCTGGCTAAAAGCTCCAGGAGCCTCCTAAGGACCTTCCAATTGCAAGACCTCCATATGCAGAGTCCCCTCACCAGAGTTCAGGACCGAGGGAGCACAGAAAGTACAACCAGTCTCCATTGTTCTGCATCAGTTTTGTTTGCTAAGTGCTGAAACTGCGAAGTGCCACTGACCCGAAGAGAACCCATAGCGACCAACAATGAGCTTGAGTACCACCACAGGATCTCTCCAGACGTCCTCCCTGTTGTCCCCACGACTGAGGCTCAGGAACCAGGGCCTGCTTGGCTGTAGCAAGACAAAATCAAGCTGGACTGCATTCTCTCTGCGCGCATCGCGCCCGTACTTGCTCTGTCATCATCCTGCTGGAAAAATTGTTTTCTGCTGCTGGTGGGCTGCTGATACCTCATACAGCAACCTTTTCCATTTATATCACTGAATTTGAGGTATTCTGCTTTTTCTGCCTTATTGTGTTACTGGCCTTCACTGTTTGATCGGCCTTTCCAAGATGGACGTTACTTTCCTTCGAGATAAGACTCCATTGTCAGGCCTGCACTCCCTTCCTCTCATTGGCTGACTGGGTCCTGATAGCTCAGTCAGCACAACTGGGAGGCAGAAGCCGGCAACCAACTAAGGCCCATGACAAGGCCCTGTCTGCTCCCTGTCTGCTACACCTGGTTGCCTGTGATGCTGTGTGCCCCACACCCTCCCCCTTGGTTGCCTGTGATGTTGTGTGCCCCCCACCACTCCCCTTGGTCGCCTGTAATGCTGTGGGTCCCTCACCCCCCCTTGGTAACCTCTGATGCTGTGTGCCCCCCAAACCTCCACCTTGGTCGCCTGTGATGCCGTGTGCCCCTCACCCCCACTTACTTGCCTGTGTTGCTGTGTGCAACCCACCCTCCCCCTTGGTCGCCTGTAATGCTATGTGCCCTCCACCCCCCTTGGTCTTCTGTGATGCTATGTGCCCCTCACCCCTCCCCTTGGTCACCTATGATGCTGTGTTCCCCCCACCGCCCCCTTGGTAGCCTGTAATGTTGTATGCCCCCCAACCCACTTGGTTACCAATGATGCTGTGTGCCCCTCAAACCCCTTGGTTGCTGTGATGTTGTGTGCCCCACACCCACCCTTGGTCGCCTGTGAAATTGTGTGCCCCTCACCCCCCCTTGGTCGCCTGTGATGCTGTGTGCCCCTCACCCTCCTTTTGTCGCCTGTGATGCTGTATGTCCCCCACCCCCTCTTGGTCGCATGTGATGCTGTCTGGCCCCCACCAACCCATTCCCTTGGTCACTTGTGATGTTGTATGCCCCAACCCCCCACCCCCCCGGGCATCTATGATGCTGTGGTCCCCTAACCACCCCCCCTGGTCGCCTGTGATGCTGTGTGCCTCCTGCCCCCCCTTGGTCACCTGTGATGCTGTTTGCCACTCACCACACTTGGTTGCCTGTGATGTTGTGTGCCCCTCACTCCCCCCCTTTTGGTCATCTGTAATGCTGTGTGTCCCTCACCCCCCCCTTGGTCGCCTGTGACACTGTGTGCCCTCACCCCTCCCCTTGATCACCTGTGATGTTGTGTGCCGCTCACCCCCCCCCCTTGGTCGCCTGTGATGCTGTGTGCCCCTCACCCCCTTGCTTGCCTGTGATGCTGCATGCCTCCCAACCTCTCCACTTGGTCACCTGTGATGCTGTTTGCCCCCCCATTCCCCCTTGGTCACCTGTGATGCTGCGTGCCTCCCACCCCCTATTCTTGGTCATCTGTGATGTTGTGTACCCCTCACCCCCCCTTGGTCGTCTGTGATGCTGTGTGCCCCTTGGTCACCTGTGATGCAGTGTGCCCCCTGCCCCCCCTTGGTCGCCTATGGTGCTGTGTGCTCCTCACCCCCCCGTGGTTGCCTGTGATGCTGTGTGCCCCTCACCCCTCCCCCTTGTCACCTGTGATGTTGTGTGCCCCCCATCCCCCTTGGTCACCTGTGAAGGTGTGTACCCCCCACCCCCTATACTTGTTCGCCTGTGATGTTGTGTGCCCCCACACCCACTTGGTCGCCTGTGATGCTGTGTGCCCCCCTTGGTCACCTGTGATGCTGTGTGCCCCCTACCCCCACTTGGACGCCTGTGATGCTGCGTGCCCCCAGTTGCCTGTGATGCTGTGTGCCCCCCCTTGGTTGCCTGCAATGCTGTGTGCCTCCTTGGTCACCTGTGATGTGTGCCCCCCCTTGGTCGCCTTTGATGCTGTCTGCCCCCCCTCCTTGGTCGCCTGTGATGCTATGTCCCCCCCAGCCCCCTTTGGTTGCCTGTGATGCTATGTGCCCCCACACCCCCTTGGTCACCTGTGATGCTGTGTGCCCCCACCACCCTCCTTGGTCACCTGTGATGCTGTGTGCCCCCCCTTGGACACCTGTGATGCTGTGTGCCCCTACCCCCCTTGGTCACCTGTCATGCTGTGTGGCCCCACCCCCATTGGTCACCTGTGATGCTGTGTGTCCCCCACCTCACCGCCTTGGTCACCTGTGATGTAGTATGCCCCCCCTTTGGTTGCCTGTGATGCTGTGTGCCCCTCTCCTTGGTTGCCTGTGATGCTGTATGCCCCCCACCCTCCCTTGGTCGCTTGAGATACTGTTTGCCCCCCCGATTGCTTGTGATGGTGTGTGCCCCCCTTGGTCACCTGTAATGCTGTGTGCTCCCCCCTTAATTGCCTGTGATGCTTTGTGCCCCCACCCCCCCTCGGTCACCTGTGATGTTGTGTGCCCCCACCCACCCTTGGTTGCCTGTGATGCAATGTGCCCCCAACCCCCTCCCTCATCCCTTTCCTCCTAGCCTGATAACACCCTTCACTTCATCTGCTGTATTGTATTTGCATGCTGCCATTTGCCCTGTAACATGGGGTAGGCACCATGTATTTGCCCAATGATTTGCACTTGCATCTGTGTGCTGCTGCCCTGCAACATGGGGTAGGCACCACATAACTGCCTATTGCTGGACCTTCGTATTTATGTGCAGCCGCCACCCTGTGAGTTGAGTAGGTACCATGTATTTGCCTATTGCTGGACTCTCTGCATTTGTGTGCTGCTGTCACCCTGTAACATGGGGTAGGCACCATGTATTTTCCTATTGTTGGACTTTTGCATTTATGTGCTGTTGCCGCCCTGCAACATGGGGTAGGCACCATACAATTGCCTATTGAGGGATTGCTGCTGATACCCTGTAAATTGGAGTAGGCACCATGTATTTGCCCACTGATTTAACACTCGCATTTGTGTGCTGCCTACCACCCTGTAACATGGGGTAGACACCATGTATTTACATATTGATGGACTTTTGCATTTGTGTGCTGCTACCGCTCTGTAAGATAGCGTAGGCACCATGTATTTGCCTAATTCTGGACTTTATGCATTTGTGTGCTGCTGCCGCCCTGTAACAAGGGGTAGGCACCATGTATTTGCCTATTGCTGAACTTTTTGCATTTGTGTGCTGCTGCCGCCCTATAACATGGGGTAGGCACCATGCATTTGCCTATCGCTGGACTTTTGCATTTGTGTGCTACTGCCGGCCTGTAAAATGGGGTAGGCACCATGTATCTGCCTACTGATTTGTTGTCTGCATTTGTGTTTTGCTGTCGTCTGTAACATGGGGTCAGGCTCATATCACCTTTTAGTACTCTCTTGCACTTTGCGTATGATATATTATCTTTTTGCACGTTCTGTGATGTGATAATCCACCTTGTTGCTTCCTTTTCTGTAACCTGAAGCACTGAAACTAAGTTTAAGCGCCTAGATACCCCAGGGTTTTGCGCGCTATATAAATAAATAAACAAACAAACATGAGTTTGACAATGAGAAGGTTTCAGATTTTTATTGATGTCTTCCACTTCCTTTGGTGTTACTTGGGAGAACGCGGACGGTGTGCAATGCAGATGATTTTCCTCTAGCGCAGGTTTGGGGTGAAGGCAGCTTGAGAGGCTTGTCTTTTTAGATTCAATCTTACTTTGTAATAGGGTGATTTTGTCAGCTAGTGCTTGTAAGATTTGTGTGCACCAGGCTGCATCCTTAGTGCAGTCTTGGGAAGGAGGTGCTGGTGATTCGAGCTACTTTAGGATACTAAAGAGCTCTTTAGTGCTTGATTTGGCATTGTGGATTCTTATGTTGTGTTGTAAGCTACTTTTTTAGTGGAAAGGGTAGCCGTTTATAGGTTGCACCTGCTAAGGTGAACAAGATTTTATTATGACTGGTCGGTGATTTACATCATGTGGTTTCCACCGACCTTTTGGTATTCCTTAGGATTTTTAGTTCATGAGTGAAGCACTTGTTGAGATGGGCGATAGGTTTAGCTTTTCTAAGTTTGAGAGGTGCATAAGCGTCTAGGGCTGCTTTAAGAGTATCATTATATAGGTCGATCAACTTGTTAGAGTTAAGGTTCTTGAACTTGGAAACATCCAGGAGGTTGTTGATAAGGGGCCGGAGACTATCAATTGTGATCTCTCTGCAATTTCTGGATACGGTGGGTGGGGCTATGGTGTTGCTGGGGAGGGTGGTTCCATGGATAGAGAATTAAATGAAATGGTGGTCCGACCGGGACACTGGATCATTTTGGAGAATTGTGATGGAGCAGTTCAGGTCGGACACCGAGTACAGAATTCGACCTTTAGTTTGTGTCAGTTTTGTGATTCTGTGTTTGAAGCCCAGTTGGGCGATGGAGTTTTCCATAGCTAGGGCGTGAGGATAATTAGGGTCCTGTAAACATAGGTTAAGGTCTCCCAGGAGGATGGTTTGGGATCCAAGTTTGGTGTTGGTGCAAAGGAGGCTACTGATGTCTTCCTCAAAAGAATTTGGGCCAGGGGGACGGTAGATGAGATGCATAAGTATAGTTTGGGTGGGTGAGAGTGCAAATTTAACTGACAGGTGCTCTGCAGAGTGAAGTCTAGTACGGGAGGTAGCTCTGAGGCCTAGCTGAGTTTTTGTGATGAAGGCCACTCCTCCTTTACCTGAGTTTCTGTCTGCCCTGTTAAAGGTATATCCCTTTGGCAGGGCTAAAGAGAGTGTTGGGCCTGCAGCCTGGTGGAGCCAAGTTTCTGTGATGGCCAGGAAGTCTAGGCGGTTGGCTGTGATGAGGTCAGCAATCTCAATGGCGTGGCCTACTAATGAGCGAGAATCGATAAGTGCTCCTTTGATGGAGGATGGCAGAGGAGCGGATGTAGGTTCTCCTGTGCTGGAGATAGTTGGGGTTGGTGGGGTACTAGTTGGTGGAGAAGTTTTAGTGGGGAGCGAAGTAGTTGGTGGAGAGATTTTAGTGGAGAGCTGAGGGTTGGGAGGTTGAGAAGGGTTGGGCGTGGCTGCTGAGCAGATGGAAAGGATGCATTTATTAGGTGTGGGCAGGGTGTGTTGACTGCTCAACCTTGAAGTAACTTTGTGGTTGGGGAAGCGGGAAGCTAATCTCAAGTTCCGAATGTGGACCGGCAATGGGATAAGTGGGGTGTTAGGTGTTGCGAAACGCTGTAACCATTCAAGGGGACTGAGCGCAGGACTTGCTGCAGTCTTCGTGGAGGATTCCTCAGTTAAGATGCAAATATTGTTAGATTGGAAAGGTGGCAGGAAATATGTCGGGGTAATGATGTGGAATAAAGGTAGGGAAGAGGCCATGGCGAGTGTAACTCAATGGAATGTGAGCCATGGTGTTAAGGAATAGGCAGGAGTCAGTCTGGCTAGAGAAAGGCGGCTTGGAGACTAGTTCTGTGAGGCAGGAGAGATATAACACAATAGGGTAGTGAGCGAATTTACTACTAGGCACAGAGAACAGGAATTTCCCTGATATAGATACTTCAATAGTGAGCACAGTGGGCATAATCAAAGGAGGATGTGGTGGGTCAGATCAATAGTAGGCCAAGTGGTGCAGTATGCTGCTTCAGTAGTGAGCACAATGGGTAAAAACAGGCTGGTACACATTAGGGGTGGACACAGTAGGCTAGTTCAGTTGGAATCAATGAAGGGTCAATAGAGGATACAATAGGCTAGTTCAATAAAGAGTGTGGTGGGCAAAGTCAGTAGGATTCACAGTGGGCTAGTAGGAAAGTGAACATATTGGGCAGATTCACACTAGGCAAAAGCAGTAGCGGTCACAGTAGGCTAGTACACTAGTGAACATATTGGGCAGGAACACACAAGGCAAAAGCAGTAGCGGTCACCATATGCTAGAACGATATTGAACACATTGGGCAGGAACACACAAGGCAAAAGCAGTAGCGGTCACAGTAGGCTAGTATGATAGTGAACATATTGGGCAGGAACAAACAAGGCAAAAGCAGTAGCGGTCACAGTAGGCTAGTATGATAGTGAACATATTGGGCAGGAACACACAAGGCAAAAGCAGTAGCGGTCACAGTAGGCTAGTACACTAGTGAACATATTTGGCAGGAACACACAAGGCAAAAGCAGTAGCGGTCACAGTATGCTAGAACGATATTGAACACATTGGGCAGGAACACACAAGGCAAAAGCAGTAGCGGTCACAGTAGGCTAGTATGATAGTGAACATATTGGGCAGGAACACAAAAGGCAAAAGCAGTAGCTGTCACAGTAGGCTAGTATGATAGTGAACACAGTGGGCAGGAGCAAAAGAGGTCACTGTGGGCTATTGCAAAGGTAAGCACACAGGGCAAAGGAAAGAATTAATACTCAGCATAGGCTAATGGTTCACAGTAGTACAGTGGGCAAGTTTGTGAATTGGATGATTCAGTGTCCTAACATTATTTCTGAGAAACTGTGCTAACCTTTTACTTATTCTTTCCTTTCTGCAACTCAGAATTTACAGAAATATTTGTGTGCTATATAAATGCAAATACTGTCCTTGTGTTTGAAGTCACCTCTGGGTGTATGAGAAGTGTATGAAGCATATCCAAAAATGATCTACTAGCTTGACTAATTCTTAAAAGTTATTTCACCTGCATTGTTACCTGCAATTGCCTTTTTTAAAGAATGCTTATTTTAAACAGATGTTAAATAAATACATAAATAAATAACTATTTATATCTGAAACCTTGAGTATAATAATTACTTGGCTACTTGTTTTGACTGATTTCATCTGTACATCTCTACAGCTCACATTTACCCCTCTTGAGATTGGCCTGGTCGCTCAGTCACACTACCAACTTGTGTAGTACAGACCTATAGAAAAAGGTGAGTTACCTAATACCAATCAGATAAGTCTTATGTAGTGTCACACAGTGTTATGGATTTTATTTGTAGATATAGTGACAGCAAGGAATACCCCAACCTCATTGAAGACAGCTTTTGTGATACCAATTTATAAAAATGGAGTTAAACTGTTTCCAAAAAGTCATTATCCAGTGATACTAATAAATGCAGATTGTAAAATATTCTCAGCTTTTCTACTTGAAAAAATTGAATTATGTTCACTGGAAATACATATATTAAGGATTTTTTAGGCGACAAATTGATACTGATGGGGGATTTTGTATGTGTTGCATGCAGAACCTAGCTTGGGAAACCCAAGATTCACCAATCTACATGGTCTCAATGGATTTACCTACAGCTTTTGACCTTGTAGACCGAGGACGTCTATGGTCCAAATTGCGAAGATGGGTTTACTGGATGCTTTGTTGAACATAGTGATCCACTTATATAAGGGTACATCAATTCAAGTTAGATTGAATAATGAGAGAGCAATGTCAAAACTAATGCCCACACAAGATGGTTTGAGACAAGTCTGCATTTTAGCTCCTTGTCTTTTTAATCTATATATGGCAGATGCTGGTACATATTTACAAAGGGCTTCATTTTTACCACCAGAAATTGGAGATTTGAGGATATCATGGTTAGCATATGCTGATGATTTATTTTGTTCGAAAAGAACATTGGCAGAAAAAGTCACGATCCACAGCGCTTGTAAGTATAAATTAGACAAAGAGGGTCAAGGCTGCAGGTATCTGGGTAGTGTGGATATACTGCCAGTATAATTCCACTGAGGTAAGTACAATGCAACACAAACAAGTCCCAGTTTCACTGCGCCAAGTATAGCAAAATAAAAATTGGGTGTCCAACTGATTTGTATGAAAGAACAGCCTTTAAAGTCCAAGGTTTAGTACAAGCAACAGCCTAACACGTGTTTCAAGCCTTCTGCGGCTCTTCATGTGAGGCTATTATTAAATATAGGATACAATAACAAAATGGAGTGTGCAACATTCAATAATATAGTGACAACATACAGTAACATAAGGAGGACAAATAAAGGCATAGGATCCAGGCGAAAAGCAGGGGATGAATGAGCCAAAATTAAATGTATGCAATTTGCAATGGGGTTAATGCAAGACAAAAACGAAATTCGAAAGCATATTTGACAAAGAAAAAATTATAAACGTAATAAATTTAAAGCCTTACCAAAAGTGGTGTAAATCCATTAGGAGGTGGATGTTGAAATATTCAAAATAGAGAGAAAAACAAATTTGTGCTAGGGTTACAATTTATTCGATGGAATGACTGCAGCAGCGCAATCAAAAACAATAATGCCCAAAAAAAAATGATCTAGTATAAATTTACACCTTATGAACCAGACACCAATTAATCTGAGGCAGTATTACCTTAATAGGGATAGAGGCTGAAATTTAAGCGGAAGGGACAATGCCCAAAAAGTACTCTGCGGAGGAGAAAGAAACAAACACTCTATGGAGAAATGGCCAAATTGTTGCAATTTGAGGGATGAAAAAAAAAAAGGGGTAATTAATTAAAGTACCTGAGGGCTTCGCAATTGTGGTTAAAGCTGCAAAATAAAGGAAAGGAAAGGGAAGAAAAGAAACTAACTGTATCAATGGATTGAAATTAATTTAACTTAATATTTATCAGGTAGTGAAAAGCAACTGGTTAATGCAACAAAAAGAGCGCACACATTCAAAAAGAGGTTCCCATTAGTATCACTAAACTGAGCAGGCTTGAAGAGGTTAAACCTCCGGCTCGAATGAGTATTAACACTGAATTACAATTCCAAAGTGAACAGGGGGCCAGGTAAAATCGTCTTACCTGGTCGCTGTTTAGACAGACTGAAGAAATCAATGCGCTTGTCGCAAAGCTAGAAAGAGGACTAGATAAATGCATCATGTCAGAAAAACATGGCAGAAGGAAGGAACCAACAGAGACGCCATGTTTGAACTGCCTAAAAATACAAGGCAATTCAATGGGTAAGTAAGGGATATTAAAAAAAACTAAAATTGCCTAAAAATGCTCAGTGCACACACGAGAGAACAATGCTTAATAGAAAGCCACTAAAGAATGAAAAGGAAAGTCATATTTTTTTTCCCTTTGAAAAAAAAAAATAATAAAAATGCGTAAATTGTAGGAGGAAAGCGAAAGTGAGGGCAAAGTGGGTAATTACTAAATTATTTGCGCGCGCGTAAAAAATCAAGAGAGTACCATTAAGCGAAATAGAGAATTTTGGATAAATGAACCGAGGGAACACCATGAATTAAGAGGGACAGGATATTGTCTGTGAGTGCGCTGCTGCAAGTTCATGTACAGGTTGCACAAGGAGACCAACTTACAATAATTAAAATAATGGCCCCATGTGTAAAGAGGTTAGTAAAAATGTGTGCCAAAGAATAAGAGGTAAGGCACATAAGAAACAAAAATTCCATAATACAGCGAGGACAGTGGCACCAAATTGGCAGAGACAAAAATGTATTATGGAATTTTAGGTAAGACAGTTTTACATGGCCCCCTGTTCACTTTGGAATTGTAATTCAGTGTTAATGCTCGTTCGAGCCGGAGGTTTAATCTCTTCAAGCCTGCTCAGTTTAGTGATACTGGCTGAAATTGGCTGTAATATGATTTGTGTAGTTGCTTGATTTTTAAGATTATTAGGAAAGGTGATGATTATAAATGGATATGTGTTTCTATGTCCTACCTGTTTTGTATTCTATGTTTCGTAGCATATGTAATTTAAAAACTGTGGAATAATGAATTTTGCGTAAGGAGTAATGATGCATTTTATTGTATGTTGTACATGATTGATTTTAAATGTTTTAGGTGTTTTATTACTTTTTTGTAAAGGTTTACTGCAAACCATAAACAAATAAATACACACATAAGTACGTTCACAAAAGCATTCACCTTCTATCACAACAACATCCATATAAATCTGCTGTATTCTAATAATCGTAATACATACTAATAGTCTACATAGGATGGGTTTCTCTATGAACATTGCTTATATTTTAGTGGAACCTTTTACATAAGGCAAGTAGGGTTTAGTTACAGCATTTGATTTTCTCTGACATCAAGACAAGTATGGTACTGGAGAAATGGACATTACTCACATTCAAAGAAAACAATGCACCAACACCCTGGTGTACATTGAAGGAAGCAAACCTATTAGCTTGTAGAGACCACTTTACATAGAGGCAAGGACCAGCTAACATATGTCTATGTGCGACGGAAAATTGTTTTCCTTGGCTCATGTAAATTTGCACTCACAAATATTGTCCTCTAGAATCTATATGTTTGCTTTTGAACACGCATTTCCTGCATGTGTGGGTGTTGTTCTCTATAGGCATGTGTATGTGAATTTCATTAAACCAGGGTTTGTTATTGCATTGATTGGCATGCATGTGGGTGTGTTTGTGTGGGTGTGTGTTTGTATGCTTTTCCTTTCACTTGAATGGATTACATTCTATCGAGAAACATGCACAGTTTTAAAAGAGCTTGCATGTAAGGCTTTCCATCTTTTTATATAAATACTCTCAACTGTTTCGAAAAGCTGATTATCCTGTCTCCACCCAAGGACCTCATTTCACCTGGGATAGCGGAATTGACATCACACCCCCAAGGACATCACAAGATATGATGGCAAATACCTTTGACCTCAAAACAATTACATGACATTTAACCCGATTTTTAGCACCTAAAATGACAGATGGGTATAGAAATACACAAAAACGTACATTTCATGAAATACCAGACAGGTGCGTAAGGAGACATAAGAATGCATAAGATACCAACCATGTTTTTTTAAAGAATGGAGTTGCCTAATAAGGGGGTCGCATTATGACAGGGGTAGACACAGTAGAACCAATGTAAGCCAGGGACACAGCCCTGCACATTCTATTTCAGCCTCATATGTCAGTTTATTGCTAGTTTATACCACTTATTGCTGCACATGTCAGGTCTGTAATCTATGCCAAGTAAAACTATATTACCAACTATTTATCCGTGGAGGTGTATACCACAGCATTTAGTAATGTATTGGCAAACGGGGTTACATTTCTTATTAACATTTAACACTTACTATTATAGTGCTTAGAAGCAGCAGGGATTTGTCTTGACACATTAGTAAACCTGATAATAGTGGTGCTATTTTTTTTTTTTAAAGACTCATGGGTTTGGTGATGTAAGGAAGGCATGGTATCAACAGTAAGACAGACACAAGTGACCATAGTTCAAGGGTGTTTATTGAGCTTTCACAAGGGTGTGATAATCACTTGTCGGGGGGAAATTCTGCCGGGGTCGGCCGGGCCGTCCGCAGACCTCCGGGCAGGGAGGCCCCAACTCCTCCCGTATATCCCAAAAGAGATAGAGTATGAGACACACACAAGAAGCAAGGTGACTCTGCTGTTAACACAAACGGCAGGGATGGGTCAAGGATCATACGCGTCTGACCTGACACACACAATCGTGGGGCTCGCAGGCCCTTTTTACTGTAGGGCTACTTGCGTCACTTTAGAAAGTTAACAAAAAAACCTATCGCCACTCTTAATTGGTTGCTCGATTGGTAGGGTTAGTATAGCATACGTATAGAGAATAATATGAGTGGACAAGGGTTAGTCAGGTGATATATCTGGGTTGTCCCTACAATTAGGTACATGAGATTTGTTACATGAAGACTCCTAATGATTGGTTAATGTTACTGGCGTCAGTGATAAGAGCCCCATGTTCTGATTGGTGCGCCCGTGAGCTTCCCAGCCTGGGACCATCGCTGTTCCCAGCTCTCGGTGTACCTGCAATTTGCAACAATGTTTCACTATGGGTACATGCAGACAATGTGAAGACTTATTCATGAGCTGGACGGCCGACTACTCCCACTGTCGCAGATGTCCATTGATCCTTTCAAGTGTATCTGCCTGTGTCTTGTAACGAGGGATCCAGACGCCTCCTTCCTCCTGGGCTTGGCATCTTGTCAGGTTCGGCTTGGTCACGTGAGGTGGGACCGTGTTTGAGGCAGAATTCTGCACAATTAATATTGTTTTTCCACTGTGTGCCTGGTTTAATTTGCAGGTGCGACTTTGATGTTGGTGCACGGCGTGCGAGGTTGCAACATCGTGCCCTTGATGGTCTGCTTTTGGAATGTGGGTTTGCAACATTACGACCTTGGCTGTCTGCTTTCGCCAGGCTCATTCTGCAGGATCAGCAACCTGACTCTTGTTCTGTTAACGTCCACGGGAGCTCTTGCTTGCGGCCTACTTAGGCCTGGTGTATAGGTGGAACCGTTTGGTGCACAGGCGCTTTAGGTTATAGTCTCATATTGTCTTATGACCAGTATCGTGTCTTCGTTATAATTCTCATTATGGCACCTAGGTTTAGGAGAAGCGTAAGCAAGCTCTTTAGATGAGTTCATGGTGCGTCTTGCGTTTCTGCATTTTGAGAGCCTATGTGGAAAATAATAAAGATGCACGTCCGTGAGTATGTCTGTCGCCTACGTCATAGCACTGAGTATATTCTTCGTGTAGATTGGTGCGGGAGTGTCCAGTGTGTATATTGGCACAGGTGTGCTATCCGTTGGCTAGGTCGTCATGGCATCTCTAACGACGTATAGGTTTTAGTCTAGTTGATCCATGCCGCAGGCATCGGCATGGGCAGGGCGAGCTGCTGGGCAGGCAGATCGACACATCCTTATGTTCCTGTACCAGGGTATCTGGTCGTCTGGTAGATGGGCAAACTCTTCTCGTGGCGGGTGCTTGGGCCGTGAACCTTTAGGCCAGGCGCGAGAGGGGGAAGATGGGAGCCTGTTTTTCCATTTTCCCACTTCAGTCCCCCCTCTGGTCGACTTGTCGACTACAAACATATCCTTTTCGTTATCTCCTCTTACTCTCCATATTTTAGTTATTCCTCCTAAATGTCCATAATGGTTAACATGATCTTCAAATGACCAATACATATATTCACAGGTTCCTCCAGGAGTACAGTATACCCATTTCCCTATGTAACTCCTGGGGTTTCTTGGGTTCTCGACCTTCACCGATGGTGGGTCCAGGTGGTTGGTGATGATCTGGTTGCGCAATTTCTCTCTCTCTGTTGTATTATTATGCCTGTGTGTTGGCCGTCATCTGCTGGCATCTGTGGGTGCATACCGACCATTTCAAGCAACTCGTCAGTGGTGCGTGCCTTCCGGGCTTTCCAAAATCTTATTATGATCAGTGTAGCTCCAGCCAAAATAATACAACCAACTATAATTTTCAGTCCATCTGACAGCCAAGATGGCATCCATGACCATAATAGCGAAAACCAGCTCTCATCCTTTTTCACACCTTTACTTTCATCCACCATTTTGGAGTGCAACTGGGCCAATTGTAAAACTGCTTCTGTCAGTGTACCGTTGTCAGCATCGTTGGCAGGAATGAATGTGCAGCATGATTGTCCTATCTTTGCGCAAACTCCTCCTTCCATGGCAGTGAGGAGGTCCAATACATATCTGTTCTGCAGTGCTACCATCCTTATTGCTCGCAGCTCCTCTTTTATCGCGTTGAATCCGTTTACTGTAGAATTGATGGTCATCATAAGTTCCCATCTAGTTATCTGGAGCCATTTTGCGTTTGCGTAAGCCTGTAGTCCCGGATGGATTATTGAGGAGAAGAACATTGCTGCTCTGCTGAATAGTCTGTGTTCTGGCGGGATTGAAGTGAGTGCCGTTTCCGACCTTCCCCATAGGTAATTTCCTGTCAGAGGTTCTCCTTGTCTTTTCCGTCTATTTAGGACAGTATCATTGCCGCTGGTCCTGTTCCCTGGCTCCTCCTGAGGTGGTGCAGATCTCTTATTTCTCTTGTCCCCTTCATCCATTTTGGGGAAGTTCGCCACATTCACATGCTTCTGGGGTACCACTAGTGATGGTACATTGACGTGCACCATCGTGCATACACCATTCCACAGAGGGGGCAGTGTGTGATATGCCTTTTCTCCACAGGCCCAGTAATGGTCCATTATCACTGCTGTTCCTGCTCCCCCCTCAGGTAACTCCATCACGCTTCCACAATTGGTGTTGTATCCTACGTCCACCTCTCCTTTATGTTGGTAGCATACTTTAGGCGCAGTCAGCGGCAGTATTGTTATCGGGTCTTCATCCGTTTCTATCCATGTGAGCATAGGCACGTATTTGATCCAAGTCGTCCAACATCTGTGGTTGTGTGCATCGATAGTTGAAATAGTTTCTTTTGTTACCATGTTGCTGCCAACCACTCCTATCTCCCATTTGTTGTCCAAGTACACTTTCCCCGTTATCGTCACCAGTGGCCTCTCCCAGCATCCTAGTTTACCAGGAACTTCACTGGCGTACCAATCACATGATAAATACTGCAGTGTTACTTTCTTTGTTTCTCCTTTTGCAGGACCACTTGTTATGTATCTGAATGCTTCAGCATGTAAACTGCTCTTGTGGTAACTCAAACAAGTCTTGAGGAAGTTGTTTTCGTATGGGTATGAGTCTCGTGTTTTCCACGTCATATGCACCACTGTCCCTTGAAATCTTCCTTTCGTTTGGAACAGTGCCAAGTATATTATGCATCGTGCTGTTTTTTCGTCTATTTCTGTGGCAACAAATGTTCGAGAAGCGTTCATGGCGTATGGTATTAATGAGCAAACGTAGCAGCTGTCTTCTGTTGTCTGCTTACCAATGCGGGTCATGTGTTGATACCATATGTTGTTTGAGACGTGTGCTGAATCTTGTATATAATTGTCAATACCTTTATTATCTGAGTATGTGCTGCGTTGAACTCTATTTTGCTTGTGCGCAATTTTACTAATATCACCTGACGTAACACCTGTTGCAGCTGGGGATGGGGGTGTGTTAGGTTTGGGTACAGCAATAATATTGATAGCACAGCTGTACTGCCATACAGAGGCAGCTACGAACCCAGTGATTATCAAAATCCCTATCACTTTTATTACATATGCTAATTTCACCGGCATTTTGCTCTTACCTTGCTGCAGTCCGGCAGCGTATTCTTGCGACGTTAGAGTTGCCCGCCTGAAAATTCTCAATATGCTGGTTATTAAATGTTAGTTGTTGTTTTTTAAGCTCTCCCTATCAAATAGTCATTCAGTGCCCAGGCGAAGAGCTGTTCCCACGCTAATCTAAGCGATCTATCTCTTAGGGCAGGCAAGTATGGGTGGAGGTGGGGCATCGAGTATTCTATGGCCAAAAGGAATGCTGTGTAGTAGACACGTACCCTTTTCCTTTTCAGGTACGTTGGCCTTTTTATTTCATATACAAATTGGTGTGACAATTCTTCTGGGTAATTATCGTCTGAGGGTACCATCTACTCCTGGGCAGTGAATTTGTTAGTTATCTACTTTCTTAGCAATACAATAATACGCTGTTCCTGCATGTGTGAGAGAAAAGAAAAAGAGAGCATTCACGTGTTTACACGTGTATTTGTGTAAAGCAATGTCCTTCAGTTCAGTTACTACTGTAATGGGGACAGGGGTCAGTGGATGGTGGGCAGGGGGTTTTTGGGCTCAACTGGTGGGCGTGGCTTTTACTCTTTGAGCGTGTGATCATGGGGTGGGCTGTATGGGGATCACCCCTTTCTTCTTCAGTTATTGTCTCTGGGGAGTCTGGGGAGTGACAAGGTATGGGAATACTTGGGCCGCTGGCTGTGGTAGAACTTTCTTCCTCCGTTGTCGATGTTGTTGCTGTTCTCTCAATGGACCTGTCGGTGGCGCTGGGGCGGGTCTGTTGTTTGTAGATCTTTACGTCGTGTAGGTGGTTCCAGGCACGCTTGTCCTGTAGCTTTACTGCTCTTGTTGATACCTCCTCTACCAGATGGGGACCAGTAAAGCGTGGGCTGTTCCACTTCCTATTGAAGTTGCGAAGTAGTACGTGGTCACCTTTAGCAATCTTACACAGTCCTTCCTTTTCCAGTTCTTTATCCGCGTCTTCTTGCTGGCTTCTATTAGACCCGCCCCGTGTGCGCTCGAGCTGTTGAGACACAAACACTACACTAGTAATCAAAGAAGACACATATTGGTACATTTCATCACCGAGAACACTTGCAGTGCTTTCGTGGTCGGTAAATGCTCTTGACGTTGGCGTTAGGGGAAGGCGCATTTGACGTCCGGTAACCACCTCATGGGGAGTGAGGTGATGATCGGACCCTGGCCTATTCCTTAGCTCAAATAGGGCTAATGGAAGACAATATAACCAACTCCTCTTTGTTGTTTGCTGTGTCTTTGCAATTGCCTCCTTTAATAGGCCATTCAGGCGTTCACATAAACCGTTGGCCTGTGGGTGGTATGCACATGCAAATTTATGTTGAATGTTCAGCAGTGATGTAATGTGCTGAAACATCTCGTTTGCGAAATGTGGGCCATTGTCTGACCTTAACACCTCGCACACTCCCCACCTGGGGAAGACCTCCCTCACTAGGAATTTAGCTGCTCTAAATGCATCTGGGTGTGAACAAGGCCCTGCCTCAATCCACCTAGAAAATGGGCATACTACTACAATCATATACCTATTTCCTTGACATATGTTGATCATATCAACATAGTCAATATGGAGATGCTGGAAAGGTCCCTCTGGCCGGGGTATAGTACCTCTTATCACCTTTAGAGTGTGGCCGGCCGTAAACTGTTGACATGTGAGACAATTACTGATAAAATTTGACACATGCGAATTTAACTCGGGGCAGAACCAGTCTTCCCTAATTCGTGCTGCAATTACTTCCTTGCCTGTGTGGGCTGGGTGATGTAGTTGGTTCAGGGCGGTGTTCAAAAGTGCCAATGGTATTACAACCTTTCCAGTGCCACCCTGGCGCCATAGTGCGTCGGTTGGGGACATTGTACATCCTCTTTTTACCCATATTTCTTTTTCGGCCATTGGTGCAGCCGCTTGTAACTCCATAATCTGTGTGGCTGGGAGATGGGTGTACCCTTCTCTTATCAACATCTCCTTAGCCATTCCCCTCCCTCTCCCTCTCTGTGACTCTGGGGGGTTCCATATCTCACCAAAGTATGCAGCATACTTCGCATGTGCGTCCGCTGCTGCATTTCCCTTCGAGACGTGGTCCTCACCATTGGTGTGTGCGGTGCATTTCACTAAAGCTAATTCTTGGGGGTCATTAATTACTTCAATTAGTTCAGCCAATAAGAGGGCATGTTGTACTGGAGTGCCATCAGCTCTCCTAAACCCTCTTCTTCTCCATTTCGACAGCCCTGAGTGGACAGTGGATGTAACATATGCGCTGTCGGAATATATGGTCACCCGTTTGTCAAAGCTTTCCTTCAACGCCAAGATCAGTGCGACCAGTTCAGCTGCTTGAGCGGAGTAATGCTGTGGTAATTGTACACATTTCATTGCCACACACACCGGTACCTCCATCATTTTTACCACCGCAGCCCCAGTTCTCCTCACACCATCCCTCTGATCGATAGTTGATGACCCATCAATAAATAAGAGCTCACCCCCCTCTAGTGCGTTTTCCTCAACTTTTCTAGTACATGAGTACATTTCAGTTATTTGTGTACAGTCATGGGCATAATCTCCCTCCTCAATTACTTCTGCTAGGAACCTTGCAGGGTTGACCGTGCACATCTAACAATTGATAGTTCGGCTCTGGATAGAATGATCTCATAACCTGATGTTCTTTGCGTGGTTAGGGTGGATTTAGGTTTATTTAATATCGCAAAAAGTGCATGTTCCACAAATAGTGTAGTCGGGCACCCCATGGTGATTGCTGATGCTTTTTCCACCGCAAAAGCAGCTGCGGCGAGACCTTGTTCGCAGGGGAAGTGGCCTAACATTACAGGATCTAAGTGGCCACTGTAAAATGCTACGGGTTTGTAGCCCATGCTTGTTTTTTGAGCCAACACTGCTTTCATTACTGCTGAGTCGCAATGTGAAAATATAAAAAACTGCCGCTCATAGTCTGGGGATGCCAGCACCGGAGCAGTTGATATCGCATCTTTTAATTCATCAAAAGCTTCTTTCATTTCCATCGTCCACCCCAGTTTTTTCTCCCCTTTATTAGCTTCCCGTAACGCCTCAAGCAGGGGTCCTATGTACGAACTGTAATCAAATACCCAAGCTCTACAGTAGTTGCAGAGCCCCAGGAACTGCTGCAGTTCCCTTACAGTTTGTGGCATTGGAGTGGTCGAAATAGCTTGTGCTCTTTGTGGTGCGATCTTTCTTCCATGTTGGGATATAAGCTGACCAATGTAAAGTACCTGCTCTTGACAGTACTGTATCTTTTCCATGTCTACCTTGTAACCTTAGTCAGCCAATATTGTCAACATCTTTAAGGAGTCCTCTCTGCATGTTTTTTCGTTTTTACTGCAAATTATTATGTCATCCACATACTGCAACACTGTGCTTTCTACTTCAATGTTACCCAAATCCATCTGTATCACTCTATTGAAAATTGAAGGTGATTCACAATACCCTTGTGGCAATCTGGTGTGCTTCCACTTAGTGTTTCTGTAAGTGAAGCTCGTCAGATCTTGTGAGTCTGGGTGTAATGGTATTGAGAAAAAAGCATTTTTAAGGTCGATCACTGTAAATCGTGATGCTTCTGCTGGAATGCCACACAAGATTGTGGCCGGGTTTGCAGCTACGGGATATTCCGCTTCTACTATGTTGTTCAAGGGCCTGAGATCCTGTATAAAGCGCCAAGACCCCCCTTTAGCCTTGCGCACTGGGTACACAGCCGTATTACATGGTGATTCTGAGGGGACCAATATACCATTATTTATAAGGGCCGTTATGGTTTCATATATGCCCTCATCTGCCTCTTTTGATAGTGGGTACTGTTTTACTCTGGGGAGTATTGCACCTTTTTTCAATTTTATTTTTACTCCCCCTATACTTTTTATGCAGCCCACGTCATAGGGGCCAGTAGTCCACAATGATTTGGGTACTTTTGACATATCGTCCTTAAAGAAAGGGACAGGGGTGCATGCGGGTGCCTCAAGTGCCATTGCAATTTTCTGTGCTACTTGTTTGTAGGCCACTCTTAGCCATATTTCCACACTCATCATAAACACCATTTCACCTTCCTCCTTTTCATCTGAAAACAGCTCCTCATGTGACACCTGGGTGAGCCTACATCCTTCTGCTAATGCTATCACTGCCCTCCATGCTCTTCCTTCTCTGTCTTGGGCATGTACAGCAATATAATCAGCTGTTGCAATAATGCTCTCAATATGCATTGAAATCACCTTCCCTTCTGGTTCATTAACAGGTGTTTCTGGTCTGAACAGATAGGCTGCTGGCCTTCTCCATATTTTCCCTTCTATCCCTGGCATCCATGCAATTGCCATGTCCGTTCCATACTGGAAGAGTTCACCATCTACTGGCTCCGCCCTAATCGCTGTCTGTCCACAGTATGCTTGCATAATCTGTCGTGCTGTGAGCATGTTAATCCCCGGAGTAGAGCAAATTATGCCGTCCTCAGTAAAGGAGATCGTCATATTCAACCTGTTCATTATATCTCTCCCCAGTATATTTACTGGTGAGGCACTATAATATAAAAGTGGAACTGACAGATCGTAATCTCCAATAGATAAGGGAATGTTATCAGTAAAGGGAACCAACCCTCTAGCCCCAGAGAATCCTTGGGTGTTCATGGTCTCGCCTGACATCTTAAATTTACCTTCCCTTATGCAAGACCGGGTCGCCCCGGTGTCAACAAGGAATGATAATTTTTTGTCACCTATCGTTACCTCTATGCGTGGTTCCTCCGCACTATTAGGTGTTACTGACAGGATGGGACACACCAAGGCCGTCTGTGGGCTGTCCTATTGGGGGTACAACGACTGGCCATTTCCGGTATAAGGGTTGTGTCCCAAAACCGTCACCCTACCCAATTGTGTTTGTGGTATTTGTGGTTGTGTGTCATCGCTACCTGTTGTTGTGGCAGTGTTTGGGGCTGTTGTTGTGTTAATTGTTGTTGTTGTTCATTTCCTTGTGGCAACATTTGCTGTTGTGGTATGCCCTGCTGTACCTGTGCGGGCCTTGGTTGTCCCTGATCACTCCATGATGGTGTTCCTGGTCTAACTCTACACGTGCGTGACATGTGCCCCAATAGTCCACAGCTCCAACACACTGGTGGTTCCCTATTCTGCCATGGAAAGCTCCCTGTGTTGTCCTGGTATACTGGTTGCCCTATGGGGTAGGAACTGCGGTTGGGTGCCATATCCGTACCCTCTCCCTCTCATAATTCCTCCTCTCCCCCTGTTATAATTATAATACCCAGCTCCTGGCATTGGGTATCCTCCTCCCATGTTGGGCGTGTATGGTTGGAGTGGCGGCACCTGTTGTGTTATAGTCTGTGAATGTGGTATTTGGGAGGAATCTTGTGCAGCCACTACTTGTGTGGGGCTTTGGGTCATTGTTGTAGGTGTAGTTATTAGTGCCCCTTCCATTGTGTATTTAGTAAGCTTTTTCTGTACTAATTTAGCCTCTTCCGTTTTCCTGTCCTCTTCCTTTTGTTTCATTTTTCCTTGCCATGTCCTACAATGATGCACTATAGTCAGTTGTATTTCGGGCCATGGTTTTGCTTCCATTCCCACTACTTTCTTTAGTTGTTTCTGAACTCCTTCTGGGAGCCCTTGTACCAGTATATGGTAAAATATTGCTGGTGTTTTATCCCATTGTTCTCTAGTTTCCATGCGCCACTTCTCTTGGATTTCCTGGATATAATCAACAGGATCTTCGTTCTCATGCATCTTGCGGGATGTAATTGCTCCTATATCTGATGTGTCTGGGTACTGTACCCTCAGTGCCTGCCATAGTGCATGTCTGCAGTTTGCGAACGGTGCCCCATCGTGCGATGTATTTGTTATTGTTACCCCATGAAATCCCGCTCTCTTCCAGATGTCATCCGCTCTATCCCCTAATATTGATATTAAAAGGCCCTTTACATCTCCTACTGCCAGCTTCTGTCCTGCGGTGTGTTTTTCCATTTCATATATCCATTTACCCGCACCTCCACTTAATGATGGGAGCCTACATTTTATATTTTCTTTATCGGTATGCTTCCAAGGAACATACTGTGGTCTAACCCCACCTCTCTCCAAAAGGGGCATTAAATTATGTCTTGTTTCACCCTTTGTATTCCATAATATTGAGTCCTCACACCCTTCCTCCTCTTTTCTGTCTTCCACATTTTCACTTTCGTTTGTATTTCCCTTGCTCATACCTCTTTCTTCTCCATCTTTTCCCCTTCTTCCATCTTTCTCTGTATTTAATGTGGGCATGTTTATACCTCTTTCCTGCCTGCGACTAGGGAGGTCTCTAAGCCGCCATGTATAGGGTGTCAGTTCGTCGGTGAAGGGCGCTAGTTTTATTTTGCGTAACGAACGTGAGGTGGTTGAGCATGTAGGGTGCGATAGGGGAGGGCGTGATGGGGATGATGGGGATGGGGATGTTGCGGCCTCATGCGCCTGTCTTTCCTCTATTCCTTGCTTTCCCCCCTCACTTCTCTCCATCTCATCCTTTCTCCTACTGATCCATGGTGAGTCTAGGTCGGTCCGGGTGATGTATAGTTTATCTAAACTTTCCCTTTCACTGTTTCTTCCTTCATTTTCCGCTCCCTCTTCCTCACTACAAAAGCTAGTCATAAACGGCATCCCCCACTCGGTCTTTTTCCCCTTGATCGTTACTGTTTGTAAATCTATTAGGTCCAGTTCTCCTCTTTCTCCTTTATCAACCGCTCCCCTTTGTGCTGATGTTGTTGCTACTTCTGTGTCATCATATACACCCCCCCATGTTCCACTCTCCCTTCCCCTATCTCCTCTTTCTCCTTCATACCTTTCCTCCATCTCCTTACTATTTTCCTCCCTTTTCCTTTTCAATTCCTCCATCACTTCACTTCTCATCTGTTCTAATATTCTTTCATCCTCTTTCTTCCTTTCCCATTTCGCCCTTTCTTTTCTACTATACTCTCCATCACCCTCCCTTCTTCGTATTTCTTAGTTGATTCTGATAGTAACCTCCTCCTCCATATTGCCATTTCTTTTTCTTTTTCTTCTTCTTCCCTTTTCTTTTCCCGCAGTACTACTCTTGATACCCTTTCTGCTGCTGCTTTTATCCTGTCAGCTTCTCTCCTTTGCTCCTCAGTTCGTTCCCTTATTTTTTCCAATTCGTTCTTACCTTCTTTCCTTTTCCTCGCTCTCTCTCTCTCCTCCCTCTCAAGCTGCTTGATCAATTCATTCTGTTCATCCCTTAATTTTGCTAATCGTTCCTCCAAAATCTCTTCTTTTTGTCTTAACAGCTCTTCCCCCCTCAATTCACTCTCCCTGGCATTATCTTCGTCTGTTTTCTTTACTACCTCCTTCTCTTCTCCTGTTAATGAACCTCGTAATTTTAATAATATCTGTGCAGCTACCCATTCATCATTTCCTATTTCCACAGTCTGGTCTTCTCCAGTCCTCCCCTCCCCTGCTGGCATTTTCCTATGAGCCACATATGGTGGAGGGCTGTATGCCGGGTTCGAGTATCCCTCAGCCGCCCTTAACTGTCCTCTTTCTATTTCTCCCAATTCTCTTAAAGGGTACAACCCCCCTCCCTCTGTTTTTACTTCCGTTGCTAGGGGTATATCATTGCTCGGTTCCTTTTTTATTTCATCTGCTTTATTATTCTTTTCTCCTCCCTCACCTCTGTTTCCCGTGTTCTTTGGGTCCTCATACCCCTGTTTCCCATCCTCTCCTTCCTCCTTAATCTCTGTTTCTTCTGGTATTTCCCCCATAGTGAATATTCCATTTGGTCCTGGTCGGGACCCCTGGAACATCCTCCATAAGTTAAACACCTCCACGTGGTTTGCCAACTTCTTCCCTTTATATGTATTGTGCAGATGATTTAATAGTGAATGTTGGGCATATGGATCAAAGCTACCGTTAGGCGGCCACGGTGTTAGCATTTTGTTATCCGTCCCCTGGGTCCATTCTATGCTATACTTAATCAGTTTCTCCCTATGGGGTGGCAGTGTTGTGCATATGTATTGTAGTGGTGTGGTGAGGGTGTTCCCCCACCCTCCCGAACCTGTTCCGTATGACATAGTAGCGCTCCACTTGCTACCCTTCCCTAATCTGGTATCAGTTTATCCCACTAGTAGTTTACAATATACAGCCTTATATCGTTACCTGGCCCCGTAAGTTTGGGGACTTACGATAGTCCGCTTAAGGAAAATTATAAAAATATAGTATGTTACATTTGTAGATTTTCCTCTGCCTTTCTTCCTTTATACAACACCCTTACGGCCCCCTCCGGCCGAGGCGTACGTAGCCCCCTGCGGCTGCGTACCCCTTATTACGTTCTTATACAGTCGTCCTGTTTTCACGTGCTCCTCCCCCTTCTACACTTGCCGTGGCCGGCGTTCTCCGTGCGCAGCCACGTTCCCCGTTTCGCCTTTTCTCGATCAACTCGTTTACCGTTTATCTCCGTTTCCACTCCCTTACCACAGTTCTCTTCCCCACCACTCTCAAAACGAAGATGCCTCGTGCTTGCGATATCCTATGAAAACCCTACTGGTGACGTCACCGATCTCGTAGAGCTACTGGTAAGTTCTTCATATATTCTTTAAATCCAAAATACACCTGCAATCTACCCCCGTTAACCCCACAGCTGTCTTCCTGTCACTCCTGGAACAAGGTAATCAAATCAACAATATAATCGGACTGCGCACGCTGCGTCGCCTCGCGTGTGATACGCCCCTCGACAGGAGGGCTTAACCAGCCAATTATCTTCCGTATTGGGCAACTAACTAGCTACCGCCTACGGGGAAACGTCATCTACCTATCGAGTGTCTTGCTCGAACAATAGGGATCCTCATCTACTCATTGATCAATAAATGCCAAATCGTAGGAAACCACACACACACACACCCTTACACGTAGTCGCGACCTAGGCCAATCAGTTTCTACGAGCGGCCGCACGTGATGTTTTCGTGCTCCGTCCCTTCTCTCACGTTACGTAGCCAACTGCTCTCGCGCTTGTTCAACTACCATTCATTCTATTTCTAACACTAAATTGTCAAACCTTCGCCGTTCACCTGTGCAACACCTCCCGCCTCCCGTATTTAATTCCTCCCCCCTCCCTCACAATTTCACATTGTTTGTTGTGCGTGGCATGCTCACCAAGTTCTCTTGATGCGGGGCCGCTCGACTGCGCGCACCCCTCCGAGCGGCTCGTCACCTCCCCTCGTCTGGACCACGTCTGGACACTCGCCAACCGCGGGCGGGATACTTCTCAACCGGCTCCCGAGGGCCAATATCCGGACTGCGCTGTCCGGTCTTCTCGCAGTTCCGCGATGGTCCTGTAGTCCTCAGAAGGGGGCGACGGCAGAGGGGGCCTCCTCGCAACTGGAGTGCTTGGAAAAAGTAAAAAATAAAAATGCCGATCTTAAACAGATCTCAGCAGTGCCTCCAACTTGTCGGGGGGAAATTCTGCCGGGGTCGGCCGGGCCGTCCGCAGACCTCCGGGCAGGGAGGCCCCAACTCCTCCCGTATATCCCAAAAGAGATAGAGTATGAGACACACACAAGAAGCAAGGTGACTCTGCTGTTTATTAAACACAAACGGCAGGGATGGGTCAAGGATCATACGCGTCTGACCTGACACACACACAATCGTGGGGCTCGCAGGCCCTTTTTACTGTAGTATGACGCGCTACTTGCGTCACTTTAGAAAGTTAACAAAAAAACCTATCGCCACTCTTAATTGGTTGCTCGAGTGGTAGGATTAGTATAGCATACGTATAGAGAATAATATGAGTGGACAAGGGTTAGTCAGGTGATATATCTGGGTTGTCCCTACAATTAGATACATGAGATTTGTTACATGAAGACTCCTAATGATTGGTTAATGTTACTGGCGTCAGTGATAAGAGCCCCATGTTCTGATTGGACCATCGCTGTTCCCAGCTCTCGGTGTACCTGCAATTCGCAACAATGTTTCACTATGGGTACATGCAGACAATGTGAAGACTTATTCATGAGCTGGACGGCCGACTACTCCCACTGTCGCAGATGTCCATTGATCCTTTCAAGTGTATCTGCCTGTGTCTTGTAACGAGGGATCCAGACGCCTCCTTCCTTCTGGGCTTGGCATCTTGTCAGGTTCGGCTTGGTCACGTGAGGTGGGACCGTGTTTGAGGCAGAATTCTGCACAATTAATATTGTTTTTCCACTGTGTGCCTGGTTTAATTTGCAGGTGCGACTTTGATATTGGTGCACGGCGTGCGAGGTTGCAACATCGTGCCCTTGATGGTCTGCTTTTGGAATGTGGGTTTGCAACATTACGACCTTGGCTGTCTGCTTTCGCCAGGCTCATTCTGCAGGATCAGCAACCTGACTCTTGTTCTGTTAACGTCCACGGGAGCTCTTGCTTGCGGCCTACTTAGGCCTGGTGTATAGGTGGAACCGTTTGGTGCACAGGCGCTTTAGGTTATAGTCTCATATTGTCTTATGACCAGTATCGTGTCTTCGTTATAATTCTCATTATGGCACCTAGGTTTAGGAGAAGCGTAAGCAAGCTCTTTAGATGAGTTCATGGTGCGTCTTGCGTTTCTGCATTTTGAGAGCCTATGTGGAAAATAATAAAGATGCACGT
This sequence comes from Ambystoma mexicanum, assembly GCF_040938575.1. NCBI lineage: Eukaryota > Metazoa > Chordata > Amphibia > Caudata > Ambystomatidae > Ambystoma > Ambystoma mexicanum. The sequence goes on along the minus strand of NC_090935.1, from coordinate 125,405,414 downwards.
CCGTGAGTATGTCTGTCGCCTACGTCATAGCACTGAGTATATTCTTCGTGTAGATTGGTGCGGGAGTGTCCAGTGTGTATATTGGCACAGGTGTGCTATCCGTTGGCTAGGTCGTCATGGCATCTCTAACGACGTATAGGTTTTAGTCTAGTTGATCCATGCCGCAGGCATCGGCATGGGCAGGGCGAGCTGCTGGGCAGGCAGATCGACACATCCTTATGTTCCTGTACCAGGGTATCTGGTCGTCTGGTAGATGGGCAAACTCTTCTCGTGGCGGGTGCTTGGGCCGTGAACCTTTAGGCCAGGCGCGAGAGGGGGAAGATGGGAGCCTGTTTTTCCATTTTCCCACTTCACTCCTATCTAAAGCCCATAGTTGGTTAATTTCTTGATATCCTGCTGCCTATTTCTGTTTGCTGCCTTGATTAGCTTTTAAATAATTTTAACATATTTAAATCGTGTTGATTGTTTTTATAGAATAACGTTCCCCTTTTTTATAATAGTATCCTCTGTTCCCTTATTGTGTATACCAGTAATTGTGTATTTTAGAAAGTATGTGTAAAACTGTATCTGCTCTAATCCAACTATGAGAACTACAAGAAACTACATCTTGCTGTGTTTCTGTAGTCCTCGTTGCATTTCTTCAGTCCTGAGGCGCATTAGTGGCAAGCTGGATAGTGCCGGTTTGTGCCCTGTTTGTACTCCTGTTTGGATGCATTGCCCCAGGGTGACTGGGTTTTCAGTGCTCCAAAACCTTCTGTTGGCTCAGAAATATGCCTGCGAGACCTTTGACAGGAAGTGCATTGACTATGTGTTGCTCTCCAACCCAGGTACAGCCCTTTTGGCACCATGTTGCGACATCCTAACTTGCCCTTTGCTTCCTCGGGTGGTCCCCTTATTGTATTGTAGCTATAGGAAAGGGGAAGGGAAGAGAAGAAAATGGAAACTTAGGTGGGAAAAGGGGGTATAACAACCATTGTTGGCGTTGTGTACTTATTGTTCTGTACTAATGTTGTACAGCTTCAGCTTCACTGTACTCACCCTATGGGTCCCTGCAGCCCCTGCTTATCTTCCTGTGTGTTCTACCTAGATAGGGTGGCCTTATTTTGTGGTGCTGGTTCTTGTTATAGTTCTGCTCTAACTTTTATCTAGAAGCTGAACGTGAGAAGAGCATGGTACTGTGGAGGCGGCCTTGGTGGTACATAATGGGTGAAATTGTTATGTGGCCTTCAAAACAGTGCACTAACAATTTCTGGAAGTAAATATGTCGAAGGTCTCCTCAGGTACAATACCGAGCAATCTTAAGGAATCTTGGGTCCTCCCCTACTCAAGAAGCAATCACTGGACCCAGCTATATCCACAAATTATAGGCCCATCACCACAGTGCCATTATTACTAAAGATTTTAGATAGAGTGGCCTATTTACAGATTCAGAAATTCCTGGAGTTGCACCAACTTCTAGGCTCGTGGCAATCAGTTTTCAGACCACAGCACGGTGCTGAAACAGCACTTATTGATCTTAAGACCCAGGTCGATGAGCTGAGAGACCAAGGAAAAACTGCCCTGCTTCTCCTGCTGGAACTCTCAGCAGCGTTTGATTTGGTGGATCAAAAAAGTGCTTTGTAACCATCTAGAATCAGCAGCACACTTCTCGCCAAAGCTATGGCATGGATCAAATAATTTCTAAGTGAGAGAAGCATGAGGGTCTTCTCTACTTCAGCAGCTGCAGACCCTGCTCCTATTACGTGCTGTGTACCCAAGGTATCATGCGTCTCCCCTACCATGTATAACATTTTTACTAAGTCCCTGTTTTATGATTCAGACCATCTAGGAGTCACCTACACTAACTATGCAGATGACACCCAGATTCTCATCCCAGTTTCTGGGGATTACAAACAGGATTTGGCCTTGGTGAATAAGATATACCTCATCATCCAGGCATGGATGGCACATCATGGTCTATGCCTGAAGGATGACAAAACAGAACGCATCATACTGGGGACTACGCAGAACATTAAGAAACTCAGCCAAGACTACACAACTTTTGTCATAGATGGCCACACAATTAAAGTTGCTAAGGAGGTAAAAACACTAGCAGGGTAATTCATAGAATTTCTCCTTGCACCCCCACCCCCCAGCAGTGCAGGGCACCTGCCAGCAGGCCCCCACTCATGTCCCCTTGCACCCCCAGCCCCCAGCAGTGAAATGCTGATCTCATGACACAAACCAAAAGTCAAAACTATGTACATCAACACATGTCCGTCACGCACATACACTGGTTGGCATTGCTTGTTTAAACCCACATTTTCACATGCATCAAGCAAGTGAGCGAATCCCACACATGGAACTAAAAAATGAAAATGTATTATGTACATGAAATCAAAAATGAAATGAAAGCATACCAAAATATGAAACATGAAATGAAAAGCATGTAAAAAAGATGATTGAATGAAAATGATAACCAATCCATATAAATTTGAAAGAAAAACAGTCCAAAGTCAGCCTCCAACAACGCAAATCCAAAGGAAATGTAAAAAAAAAAAAAATCCATTGCTTCATGTTCATAAAAAAATAAAAGAGAAATCAATCCATAGTCCAACTATTTACAATCCATTATCCGGGGAAAAAAAATCCATTGCTCCATGTCCATAATGCACAAAAAAAAAAAGAAAACATGATTAAACTATATACAATCCATTGTCCAAGGATGTAAAGGGTCCATGATCCCAACCAAACAAATGAAACCTACCTACCTAACTACCTAAAAATATAACTATATACAAATTTGGGTGGCATTGTCCATTGACCACAAATAAAAGGAAAACATAAAGGAAACCTAACTCTAAAAACTATTTACAAGGGCAGCGGGCTAGTGCGACGGCTCACTTTTGGATGTCCCGGCCAGGGCATCATCGAACTCCTGCTCAATGTCCTGGAGGCGGTCCTCTTCCATGGCCCAGAGGGTGCGCAGGGACGACAACATGTTCTCCTCCAACTCCCTGCGAATTGCTTTGAGGCACTCGGCCCGCCTCAGGGCCCTCCGCATGGAGTTCTCCGCCCTGACCATTGTGAGCCGTGCCTCTTCTGCCCGCTGCCGCTCCGCATCTATAGCATGGCCTAACCGCTGCCACATGGAAGACACTTCCAGTCCTGGGTCCTCCTGCCCTCTGGCCGATGCCTGCCCCTCCGATGTTGAAGGCCCCGAGCCATAATGGCTCCCACCTTGTTGCTGCTGCTGCTGTGCCTCTGCCTGTGCCCTGGCTCTTGCTGCCTGCACATCCTCCTCCGGCTGGGCTGCAGTAGTTGAGGTGGCCACCCCTGCTGGACGTCCGACTCCCGACTGTGGCATGAAGGACGACTGAGGCATAGGGGGTTCAGTTGAGGAGGGGGCCGGAACAAGGTCCAGAAAACGGAGGAATCCGGCCCTGGTGAGCTGTCCCAGTAGGTCAACGCGGTCAACGAGCCATCCGAGAAGACGTGCAGTCTCTTCATGAAAAGACTGCAGGTCAGCTTGCATGGCCCATTGACGCAACACCACCCCACCCAGGACAGGCTCAACCCGGTCCCAGATAGCCACGTCCGCAGGGAGAGGAAGGCCAGTTTTTGTAAGCGGATCCCCTCCCTGAAAACGGGTCTGGACGTAGGCATCCCTGCTGGTGCGGGATGATGCAGTCACAGGATCGGGGACAGGATTACACACAGGCACTTCCGTGGTGGCCTGTGCTGCCTCCTGTCCCTGCCCCTGCACTAGCACCAGTCGAATCCCCACCTCCAGACCCCGTGTCTGTCCGTTGCACGGCCTCCTCTTCCACCAAACCCCCCACCAACCTGGATGACTCCGTGCCATCTTCCTCCATCGGACCCTGTGGGGTCTCAGCTGCCCCTTCTGCTGCCGAGGAGTCCAACTCCAACCTCCGCCTCTTGGACCTACCCTCGGCAGCTGCGGCTTGGGTCGCGGCACCGGACTCCTCACTCCCCGACGAGATCACAACCTGGGAGGGGAGCCGGGCCTTGCATCTCCGGCTGGCGGTGCGATCCATGCCGCTGTGCTCCACAGCACACTCTCCGCCCTCTTCATCAGTTGACGCTGCAGACAGGGAGAAATAGGAGACAGGCATCAGGGCACTGTACAATGGACTGATACACACATGACAGTTCCTCATGAGTGGCAGTGTCAAACTTCAGACATGGCATCGCAATCCCCAACACACATGTCATTTCAACTCACACACATGAACTATTCCACAGCCATATCACAACGGCCAGCAACATCCATACACATACAACAGCATGAGCAGCCAAAGGTGAGTCAGACATCACATGAAACACAGGGAGTGCACTAGACATGCACACACGCCACCACACTTGCATGCATGTCTACATCTCCTGCAACTGTTTCAGTGAAGAGATCGCCATACATGTCACATCTGCCATTCATCCTTGTCCATATCAGTGTCACGTGCATCCATGATGCATCACATTTGCACACTTGTGAAATACACATACATGCACATGTACACAGTGCAGATACATGAATTATGAACCACCATACGTGCCGCAACCATGCCAATGTAAATACGGAGAGATTGAAACCTGTGTGCTCCCACACCTGCATATGCCCAGCATGCTTACAAACACATACACCATCAATGTGTCTCACACCTGAGACGACTCACCTGTGGCAGCCACACGCCCATGTTCATACACATCCCTACATGGCCCTACATAAACGTATGTGCAACCTGCACACTACTGGCACAACACGACACACACAGCATATCATCAACATGCATGTACACTTACCGCTCAACTCCAGATGGGTCTGCCTCTCAAGGATCTGGGCGTAGAGCGCTGGGCATATGCGTTCCAAGACCCTCATTAGATGGTCTGACAGCTGGCCCCGGCGCCCCTTGGCATCCGCTGCCTTAGCCAGGCGCCGGGCTGTGTTGAGGGTCCTGGACCTGAAGTCCTCCCAGCGCTTCTTGACATGTTGTAAGTCGCGGACTGCCACCCCCTCCGCGTTGATGGCAGTCACAATGTCCATCCAGGTCCTGGTCCGGCCTTCCTTGTCGGCGCGCAAACTTCCAAAGAGGGCATCATACTGCTCCAGGACTTGCTCCACCAGGACACCAACTTCGGTGGCACTGAAGCTGGTGGCCCTCTGCCTCTCTGGCTGGGGGTTGCCAGTGCTGCCAGATGGTGTAGTGCTGGACATGGCAACCCCAGAGGCAGGAGTGGGTGGGCAACTGGGTCCTGGGGCTGGGCTGTGGAGTGATGGAATCCCAGTCGGGAGTCTTCGGTTCCAGCAGGGGAGGTCACAGCAACTACACCCCTAACTGACGTGCAGGCAGCAAATGGCAGGGCACGTGGGCAGCAGGCAGTCAGGCAGCAGCAGATGGCAGGTGGGAGCGTGCTCGGGGTCTGGGGGGGCAGTAATTCGGCCTTCTGGGCAGGAGCGTGGTTTTCCGTGTGTTTTCGCGTGGCCAGCTTGATACGGAGTGATTTGGCACGTGAAAATCTTGCTCATCAGCGTGTAATTCGAGGAAAGGGCCTTAGCGTGTAAGTGCATCAGCAAACGCACACGATTCCATTGGACCAAAGGCCCTTAGAGTGTAAGCTACATTACGCGCGTGGGCGTTTCTCTCATAGCACGTGATGACAGAGCACACGTGGAAAAACTGCACGTCCGAGTGTCATTGCGTGTAATTGGAGGAAAGCTCCCGCATACACGCGTATCTGATATGTACGTGTGGGCCGGTTTAAAAGCTACGTGTAGGACGCCATTTCCTTTTACGTGCTTTTCGTGGAGAGTGAGTGGGTGAAATCTGTACTTCTTGTCGGTTCACACGTGATTACTTCACAGCGTTTCTAGTTCGTACTCCCTGTTACCTCTGACAGCTCTTTTCTGAATTTTTGTTGGGCCTGTTTCCTCAAACAGAGTTCACTTCTCCTTTTGTCCTGTCTCCTCAGACAGCGTACAATTCTTCTTTTGACGGGGTTGGTGCCAACGCGCACACGCGCGTATTTTGTCACGTTCTTTTTCCAGGCAGACGGTGAGTTCCACACGTACTTAGCAACTGTGCTTGCCCCGTGTGTCGCATTCCCCTTCAGAGGTCATTGTAGGCTGCGTGTATTACGCGTACACTTATTTTTGTGTTTCTGGGGGCCACAGCGTAGTGCGGGTTCATTTTTTCACGCACGTGGTCTACGAGGGGTTGTGTGCACTTTAATTTTTGATTTTGGGCTGCCTGTGCATTGCGTGACCCGTCATCTTCCCCCAGGGGTCACAGACAGCCTTGTTAGAGCACTAGGGTATGAATTCCAGCTAGTATCCTACCCCTTTGACCCCCAATTGCCCAGGACAATAGTTTACTGCAACTCCCATACGCTCAACATCAGTGCCATGGCTGGGAGGTGACCAAGCGGAAAGGGAGGCAAAGGTGGCCGACCCTCAAAAGGTGGGCGTGGTGGGTGCGGTAGGGGACGTGGCCGGGATTTGCAGGCTGCCCCTATACCCCCATGTGTGGAGGACCAATCAGGGACAGCCATGCCCCCCCCCATTTTTGAGGGAAACATGGCTGACACCATCCAAGCTCAGCCCCTGTTGGAACAGCCCATTGTGGCACCAGACCTGGCACAGGATGAATCCCTGGCTGACTTTCAGGTCAGCAAGTCTAGGCCACGTGTGGCGGTGCAAGTTGTTGTCACCAATCCATGTGGATCTGGGGCAGCTATGTCATCCACTGCCCAAGTATGCAGGCTGGGGAGGCTGCAGGGGCAGCTGCAGCTCCATCCGCCCCAGCTCTGACTCTCCCAGCCAGGACAGTGTCAGTCCAGGTCCATCAAACTGACGTTCCGCCTGCCAACATTACCCTGCAACCAATGCCTGCATCAAGACCTATGGTCATTGTGCATTCCCACACTCCTACTACCCAGTCCACCGGTGATTCTGCCCCTACTGACCAGAGCGCCGTAAGCCACTCTGGCTCTGCTCCACCTTTAAAGAAGAGGAAGAAGGGTGCTCTGGCACGACAGGCTAAGACCACAGACACGGCTACACACTCCGGTACCTCAAGGAAGCCTTGCTTTAATGATCCAGAACTTGATGCACTTGTGGGCTATGTGTCGGCACATAGCCATGAAATGCTGGTGACTGCAGGGTGCAAGACCACACCTGGTCAACGTAAGGCACACTGGCAGACCATCGCCGACCGCATAAGTGTCCTTGGATTTGTGAGGCGCACAGCTGATGATTGCTACAAGCGGTGGAATGACCTGAAACGCAGAGCAAAGAACAAGCTGGCCTCAAATCATGCTGCTACTCTGGTGACTAGTGGTGGGTTTCCACAAGAGGACAACGAACTCACTGAACATGAGTCTGTTGCTGGGGACTTCGTCACAGAGGAACAGATCCAAGGTGTGGGAGGACTACCTGATTATGATACATTGTCCGGTGAGTGCCCATGCATGTGTGTGTAAAGCATGTGTATGTCGTTTGGGTGACGGGTTCTGATTGAGTGCCAGGTGAGGGTGTGTGTGCCTGAGTGGTATGGGTCACCCATGTGCTTCATCCAAAACATTCAGCGGCCTTGGATTTGGGTGTGACAGTATCCCTTCTGCCCACATTATTAAGTTGGCGCTACATTATGGCAGTTGCCCTTGAAGTGGCATCTTGCAACAACATTGTTTGTATTTTTCAGTGTTTGTTCAGGCTGATTGTTTCAATTCTCCCACTTTTGCTACACATTCCTCAGCCCTATTGTCACATTTGTGACATGCTTCTGTCATTGATGAACCCCACATTGGAACACATGTGTTACCTTGTTAGATTAATGATTTGACCATTCAGGATAATTGAGTATTGGCCTGATCACAGGAATTTTTGGGGCCTGTTTGAATGTGGATCATGATAGTTCTTTCCTGTCATGTTGAAGTACACAACCATTGATGTGTGCATCGGCCTGCAATCACAGTATTTTTGTACACTGGATGTGTTGCAGTGTGTGGCACATGCCTACTTTGTCACACTATGTAGCATTTTTCATCTCATCATGTCCATCTCACATGGATGGCTGACAGTATTCATTCACTGACATATGGATGTACTTGTGGAATGTATCATGGCTATGGTACATGCCATCTGTGTGATGGCATGTGTCATGTATGTGTATTGGACATGCCACTCACAGGCCAATGTGTGATGGCAGTGCTACCAAGCATGCAGCAAATGTGTTGCTCTTCCATCTTGGTGTCATCAGTGTCTGCCTTTTGCCTCCCCTTCCAACTCAGTGACAGTGCATGCATGGGAGGGTTATAGTCATGTGGGACATGTGTAAATCATGTACTGGTTCTGTAGCTTGTCAGGCCTATTTGTGTGCTAGGGTGCTAATGCCTGTTTCCATTTTTTGTCTTTCATGTTTTTGCAGGGGATGACGCACTTGATGCTGTTGAGGTTGAGGAGATGGTGCAGACCCAGGAGGAATCTCAGGCACGACCGGTCACCAGTGGGGGATGTGGTGTGGTGGTGGGTGAGAACCCAATCTTGCTGCAGACCATTCTGTCGAGGTGTGCCTCTGGGTGCACCTCCCTAGACCTCTATTCAGGTGCTGATTCGGATGATGAGACCTATGTGGCGTCGCAGGTAAGCGTTTCCGGCAGGGATTCTGTTCTGTCCAACCCACCTGTACCAGGGGTAGAACCCTCTATGGGGATGTCAGTGTTGGTAAGTCTGCCTTTGGCGGTTACGGATGCAGGGTCACACTCCACAACATCTGATCCTGTTCCTGGGCCAGCAGATCAGAGGGGGAATGCAGTCCTACAGCCTCAGGCAGTGCCGGTAAAACAGCAAGGCGCAGATCGCCTTGCCCAAAACAGGTGTGGTGCCCGCCGACGCAGTGGCCATACGCCACCATGCAATACCGCATGGGAACAATCCATGTATGGTATGGCAACCCAACAGGCAGCATCAGTTGAGATGATGGCTCAAGCAATGGAGAGGGTGGCCACTTCCATTGTCCCCCCTCAAAGGCAGATGGAGCAATTACAGCAGGCAACAGACTCCATTTGCCAATCACACAGGGAGGACATGTTGGCGTCCAACAGGGACAGACGGGTGGCACTGGAGACTCTACGCCAATCGATATCAATAGAGTCCCAGGGCCACAGGGAAGCCCTGAGGGTAGAACTCCATCACCTCAGGGAGACTCTTGTTGACCTTGAGGCTTCCACTAACTTGAGGACAGAACAGCAGCTGGAGCGGCTCACACGTTCGCTCTCTGAGATGCAGGCAACTCGGGAGGAGATCCGGGCATCACGTCAGGTGCTGCATGGGAATCTCCGCACTATAATCCTCCAGAACGAGACCTTCCACACCCACATGCTTGCTGCCATGGAGGTCCATACCAGGGCTTTGCGTGGGCTGCCTCCCATAGCACCACCACCTCCTGTGGCAGCACCACCTCCTGTGGCAGCAGCAGAGGGTGATGAGAGCGACAGCAGCAGTTCTCCCACATTGGCATAGCCGTGCAGGCCATGAGCCCATGTAGGTGTTTTTTTTTTCCCAACATCCACACAGGTGGGTGTTGGTGCGCACCCTGTCCTCGGACCTCCCGGGTGGCCTCCCCCCCCCCGGCCTCCACATGGCCATTTTTGATTTTTGATTTTAAATTTTTGATTTTTTTTTAAAGTGTGTTGCTTTGTGTGGCTCCCGTGGGCATCCACTGTATTCCAGCTGGGCACATGCAGGCTTGTTCTGAGTTTGGGTTAGATTCTTGGGTTTGTGAGACACACACCCCTCCTGCTTCCCGTTTCCATGGGCTTGCAAAGGGTGTGCCCAAGAGACAGTGACTTACACGGTGACGTCGGACTCCCATGAGCTGTGTGGGCAGTCTGTAGTCAATACTGTGTATACATTCCTAGTGGATATTGTTGTTGTATTGTATACTGCATGGTGTATTGCTATGTGCTTCTGCATCCATGTCTTTCACCTAATTTGCAGGTTAATTCCTCATGTCTTCACAATTCCGTCTAATTTGGAGATGGAGTTCATGTTGTAAGCAGTGCACTTAGACATTTGCGTGGCAGCAGCATTGTACAGTTGGAAGTGGCCGATGTGCTGGCATGATCAGGTTGTAAGACTACCACTACTTTAACTTAGAACTGTCATGTTTATGTTATGTTTGAGGTTGTGTAGCTGCATTGCATTGTTGGTAAGTATTTGGTCATGTGTGTTGTTAGTTCTACATTACTGGGAGCATATTGTGTGTGGGCAGTTTCCATTAGGGACAATGTACTTTGACACTTGTGTCTTGTTTTGGGGATTGCTTTGTTTGCTCTCACATAGCATGACATGCCATGGTGTGTTGGGTGGCGGTGCAGGGGAGGGGTTGGGTGACATGGCACTGTTGTCATTTTGCAAGGGGGTAATGATTTTAGCAGCATAGAAGTGTGTCTTTTGATGAAACAGCATTGGTTGTGTTTGTGTAGGTAGGGATGCACACAATGTAACACTTCCAGGTGACCAATCTCAGGCTGGTATGGTTGTGACAGTTGACTGTCCCTTATGTCATCATCATTGATTGTCAGATGGTATGTGCCAGGGCTGTGTGCACTCCACAGGGGTGTGATTTTAGGTGAAGTAATTAGCCACCAGCTGCGTACGGGCTGCCTCACCCCATGCCCTTTCCCCTCCCATGCGCAGCAGGCGTGCATGTGGTTGGGGATGTGGGGGCACCACCATGTCCACAGGCAGGCCCGGGCGTGTTGCAACATTGTGCAGGACACATGCTGCCACTATGATCCTGCACACTACTGGGGGAGCGTATAACAGCTGCCTGCCAGAACGGTCAAGGGATCGAAAGTGTGACTTGAGCACTCCGAATGTGCGCTCCACTATGCCCCATGTTGCAATGTGGGCTGTGTTGTATCTTACCTCGGGTGGCATGGTGGGGTTTCGAATTGGCGTCATCATGTGGGTGCTAAGAGGGTAGGCACTGTCCCCTAGGGAGGTGGTGATGGGTATCATTAGTGGGGTTGTGACATTGCTCAGTATCTGACATGCATGCATGTGCTGTGGCATTTGTACTCACCGAGCAGCCATGTATCGCCATGCCGCCCAGCTTCTAGGTCCCGGTTTAGGGTTGACATTCTGTAAATGAAACTGTTGTGGGTGGACCCTGGATAGTTGGCATATACTGAGGTGATGATTCCCTTGGCATCACATACTACCTGGACGTTGATGGAATGCCAGTGCTTGTGGTTTCTATAGATGTGCTCTGATGCCCTGGGGGCACGTATAGCCACATGGGTGCAGTCAATGGCACCTAGCACTTTGGGGAAGTGTGCCACCCCATAAAAATCCTGGATGACAGCCTGCCTTTCTGCAGGTGTTCTGGGCAGGTATATGTGCCTGGGGACTGATGGGCGTGCAGTCATGATGGCCAAGACCTGGTGTAGGGAGCGTGACTGTGTGGCCTGTGACACCCCCCCCCCCCCACTATAGCAGTTGTCTGCTAAAATGATCCAGTGGCCAAGAAGTGCAGTACATTGAGGACCTTATGCAGGGGGCTGAGTACTTGGGAGCACAGGGTGGGTGATGTGAGGTCATTTTCCCACTCACTGACCAGGTCGAGTATTATGTGAGGTGGAAACCTGTACCTCCCATTCACCTGGTCATCAGGCATCCCAAAAAGGCTGGTTCTGGGTGTAAAAATTCTGGGCCTGAATATCCTCCTCCTCCTCCTGCAGTATCCCACGACCACTGCTGCTAGGAACGGTATATTCATCCTGGCGTCTGTACTTGTTTGTTGTTTGCGTGCACTTTTATGCTGCGCGGGTCCACGTACACCTGCTTCCTGCTGGCGTATGTGTTTCCTGATTAGCGTGTCTTTTTTGGCGCACGCCTTAGCCCCGTTCCATTCCATGAATACGTGTTTTGAACGTGCGTGTGGGCGTTCCGCGCACTTGCCTCCTGTACTTCCCCCGTGACGCCCACATTTTCACGAGTTGTTCCCCATTCCGCGTGTCACGCCCCCTGTTCCTCCTACTTTTTTGTGTGCGCCGCGCTATGTGTGATTTCGCTGTGCGCTTAGTGCATGCTGTTTGGAAACCTGTGCGCCAGCGTGCGCCACACAGAATTTTGGCGCACATCCTGCGATTTACATCCGCACAGAATTCCATGAATCGCTGTGCATGGGTTTCGCTGCGATTTTCGCACTGGCACTGCGATTCGCACACTTTCGCACGCTTGCGCTGAAAATTTCAGCGCACATTAATTCCATGAATCGGCCTGTAGGTTTTTACCTCGACTCTAGCCTCACCCAGGCAAAACAAGCAAACACTATGGCATCATCCACAGCCTATACTTGTAAGCTGCACAGATCTACTAGACCTAACCTTTCTACAGGCAGCTGCACCAAGCTGGCAAGAGAACTCGTGCTGTCCAAACTGGATTATTGTAACACTCTCCATTTAGGGTCCAATAAATACATTACTCAGAAAATCCAAATACTACAAAATAATGCCCTTAGAGTGGCACTAGGAATCCCTAAAAGAGAACATATATCAACAACTACAAGACAATCCAACTAGCTCTCCACACTTTACAAAATTAAACTTAAAACTGCACCCCTAACATTTAAATGCCTCAACAACTTAGCAGTGAGCTACCTACCAGAGAGATTTAAAAGAAGTGTCACATTCAGACCTACGAGAGCAGCCTATAAGAACTACCTATCAGTTCCCCCTTTCAAAATGACTACAACCGGAGGAAATAGGTTCCTCGTCAAAGCTGCCCAACTGTGGAGGTCCCTGCCACCTACTTTAAGGACTGACCAATCATACCCACACTTTAGATTAAATAAGATCAAGTGGCTTAAAGAAAATGGCCTATACTCTAGCTTTACTAGTTATTTGACCTAGCAACCAAATTGGACCTTGACCTTCTATTGTGACTCCTTACTTGTATTGCATATGTACTACCTGCTGTACTGAATCCTTACGTGTAATGCATATGTACTACCTGCTGTATTTGCATTAATCTGTATTTTGGTGACTGTGTAACCTTGTAACTTGTAAGCCTAAAGCATTCTTGTTCCTGTGCCCTGATACCCTCGGGTCTGGCGTGTGCTACAAATAAATAAACAAACAAACAAACAAACTGTATTAAAAGCAGACATTGGAAAGTAAAGTTTGTATTTTAGAAAACTTTGTTGTGAAGTGGTTCGTCGTGTACAACATTGGACAAATGGATTAGCCAAACGCAATGTAAGCAACATTTAAATGAAAGCTATGTATGCCATATGATGAACGCTCTGATGTATGAATGTTGAATTTGCTGCAAAGTGTTGACAAAGTACATGTACATATTACAAATAACTTTAAATTATAGCCAACATATGAATGTAGTTGTATATTGAATTGTAAAGTCTTTACTGAAATATGTTTTTTGTCCTCTATATATTCCCGCTGTGTGCGTGTCATGGGTTCAGTCTACCGGCAGATGTTTTTTTCAACAGCGTTTTACCAATAATTATCAACAATGGATGTGTCATCAACATTGTGTGGGATGATCACCAGACAACAAATTGTCCTTTTGCCGTTGCAGTAACAAAAAGCAACATGGTCACACATAGGTCCTAGAAAAGTGCGTATGTGAAAGAATTGTATTTATTTCAATTAGAAAGCAGTACTTTGTCCTGTGTAATGGAGCAGAAAAGACTTGCATGGATGGATCAATGATTGGATTTGGCAGTAGAACATTACAGTTGTAAGTTTCAGTGAAAATGTAAACGCTATGACGTTCGGTACCTATGAACTGGGTCCGAAAAAGTTAACGCATTTTTCGTGGACTTAAATGAATGTTTCATTGCTGTGTCAAAAAGAAAGTATTTTTACGGTGCCCAATAGTGCTGTTTTAATCACAATTAATGTTTCTACAATTTCAGTAAAAAAAAGACCATGATTTTGCTTTTGTTGTTGATGTTTGTGTTTAACTTCCTCTTTGTGCATAACATATGTTTTGAGTTTATAGTGATGTTTGCATTAGGGGCAGGCAAATGTAATCAGTGCCACACTGCCCTTAGAAGTGTACTTTATTAAACATGCAAAGTAGATGTATTCTATAAGATCACCTTGTTCGTTTTATTTTTTTAACTGTGAGAGGTGATTAGTACCGGAAGGTTTTTTTCTTTTTCTCAAAAGGTGCCAATGTAAGATGGGGCGGAAAATTAGGGAATAGGCTCCAAACACTAATATGCCGGGGAAGGTGGACAGGGGAAGATGTAGCATGTGTGTTACACTTACATGTAAGGTAGGGGGCAGTGTTTTTCATGCACTTTGTTTACGGTCTGAAGAGCACTTCAAAATTCCTCCCCCCTGAAGAGTGCTGTGTTGCAGTATATACAGAGGACTGTTGTTTTCGAAAGATATGGATCAACACCCTCTTTTATTGCTTGCAAGGTAGCTGGTGGAATTTGTGTCCCACAGAGCTAGGCTCTGTGGTTATAGTACTGGCTGACGAAGATAAGGAGGCGGAAGACAGGCTAGTACTTGTAAGAAGGAAAAGTCTTTCTGAGAGCAGTGCATTGCAGTGGCGGCGATGCATGTGGTCCAGTAGGAGTATTGAGTAAGAATGGCTTTAGGAGCTGTGTGAGGGCAAATTTTGAGGTTGAAAGTTGCTAGATCATTAGAAAGTGAAGCAGTACCGGCCTGTCCGTGAAGTACGAACCTGATCGCGAAGTGTGGGCACATTCACAGACACGTAATCATGCCGCACACATGCGTGCATTCATGTGAAATTGTCCCAACACTCTGCGATTAGGTCAGACGTTTGCGGATGTGGACTAATGCAAAAACTGTGTAAAAAGTTGCAAACATTGTGTAGAAGTGTTAAAAATGATGCAAGAAGGTCAGAAATGCCAGAGATTTAAGGTACAACTTTCTAAACAATAGAAACATGGTGTTACATTGGGATAAGTGTGATATTAGTAAGTTGTAGGAAATTAGCATGCACTGGTAAAAACCCATCAAATTCACTGAACACACTTTATTAAAGAGACGTTATGGTTAAGGTGCACTAATAAAAACCCATGACATTCAATGAAAACATTTTGGTAAAGGGACGTTATGGTTACAAGCAAAACCAAAAAAATCTTAGCAACCATAACTTGAATAGCCACTGTGCATGGCTAAGACTTAAACCCAGGACATCAAAGATGACATCACAAATTTCATTGATGACATCACTGATGACATCACATGTCTGGGCCACTTGTTTTTGTTCACTGACATATCTAGGGTAGACGGTTTTATTCACTGACAGTCACAGTATTAAAATTCAAAAGGTGCTATATATTTTGATTTTAAGTTTCTCATATGGTCTTAAAGTACTATTCTTAGGGTTTGGTCTCAGCTCATGATGCACATACATGGGACAATAGGCAGGCCTTAAACACACAAATAATTTGTATACATGAAGATAAACTTTAATGTTATTAACATTTTCTGGTGATGCTGTTTCTTTCTTCCAGGAAATTAAGTGCCAATAATAATGTTTACCGGCACATTTTCGGACAGGCAAACTACAAGTTTGCTGGTGGGGGTTGAGTGATTTAACTCCAGCTAATAGCTGGAGGTAAATCATGCCCCAACCAGCAAAAAACAGCTGGTATTATCATACACAGGTATTAACGGTGCTGTTATTACTGGTAATCTCTACATGGAGTCCTATAGACTCCATGGAATGGGTATTAACCTACCATGGCAGGCAACTGTAATATGCCGGTAATACTAGGATATCAGTTGCTCGTAACGGTAGGTCCCTTTGCTGGTATCCTGGCAGATTTACTACCAGGATACCAGCAAACTCAGGTTGACCCCTGTATCGACCTCTTCCTTAAATCACGGGACAATGCCTACAAGAAATGTATCAATATTCACTCAATCCTTGGTCTGGTCGGATTCTTGCTCTCAATCTCTTTCCTCTGCCATAAGTGAGAAGCAGTGTGTGGCACCCAAACAAAAATCACCAGAGATATACATATTTATATTTCGAATCCTATCTGCGGATAAATGGGTCTTCCTTTGTTGACATGCTTTTGGTCAATCAAAACACAATAAAATGTGCTGTAGCACTTTGAAGAAGCGTTCTCTATGCACTAGATGGAAGTACTAATAAACATATCAGATCAAATAACCGGACAGACCCAAGGAAGATGGTAACATACTGCTTTAATCTCAATGAAAGAAAGCAGGGAGTTGTACAGCTATCAACACAGATGCATGCATAATCACACTTTCTCTTGTGTATACAGAGATGTCTTCTATGACATCATCCTACATGGTATTTTGCAAAGCCTACTACCAGGAGGGATTGCATTAGGAGAATATATCTACTTATATAATCATATAAGTGTTAATATCACATTGGCTGCCATTGTCTGTAGGACATGCCCTGAGCTACTTCTACATGCATAGTATACTGATTATAGCAGAGAATATGCCTGTGGATTGGTAACTGCAACATTGTATGTGAAAATGCGTGGTAGGCCTTATGATTGGTTGGGAAGTGGACAAACCTATCCCACCCCCCTAGGTGCTTTAGGGTGAGGTGAGTCCCATTGGAAGAACTTTGATAAACCAGAGGAGAGGGAGGGTGTTCTAAGGCCCCCCTCACGATCATAATATTATGCAAATATTAGATGTTAATACATATTGCGCACATATAAGCAGATGCCATTTTGTAGTCAGAATTGAAGCATGGGGCCTCCACGGCCATGCAGTATTATTTAGTGTGTTAGAACCCAGGCTGTGAGTCTGAAGGTGAAATCTGAACAAGCCCAAGCACTGATGAGAGAGGCACACACTGCTAAATTGCACAGAAACTCCCATTTGTTCTAAATGTTTTGCTAATATGTTTATCCCATGAAAGAATGTGTCCTGCAAGGCCAAGAGACAGTGTTAGGCGCTGTGGTGCACATGTTATCACAAACAGGCCACAGCAAGCTTCCGACCCCCACCCAGCCTACTACGAGTCATAGGCCTTACAACTGTTCTAATACTAAGACCCCTGAATTCCAAAGATTCCCTGGCCCCAGACCACCAACTATAAACCAATCAGCCATAAAAAATTGAAAAGAATGGTCACCCTGCCTTTATTTCATAATGACATAATTACAGTTAATGGTCAGCACGTTATTTCATCTTCTTACATTCACGATTACTTTAGGTACATGTTTCTCTTTGTGCTTCAGTTACATTGTCTGTTTAAGGAATTTTCATATCGTTTCGGCATAGGTTCATACATCTTTTTATGACATAATTCTGTCCTCATCAGACTGTACTTAGAGTTTTCCATATTACTCATAGCCACATTCTGGCATCTTGGTAGTGGGCACCCTTCCTGGTAGCATCCTTCTTCTGCTTCTATGTAAAAAAATAAAATATTTGGCGCTTCTCCACCCTGGCCCCTCATTTCCCATTGTTTATAAACCCACCACAAACCCCTCCCCATCCGTTTTAACCCCTTAGCCCACCCACCATATATATATTCTTTTAAGAATCAGCATTTTCTCGCCCAAAATGATTTGTTAAAAATGTGTTTCGATATTCTCTGTTCAGTAACATCACTGGATAGATACCGTTGCAGACATATTTGACACATCTTCAACACCCTTACTTCAATAAAAGTGTGTGGCAGACTGCCATAAAGTATACAACTATTAACCTAAACAGCCATTTTGTGAAAGAAATTGTCAGTTGTATATATCACACTATCCAACCCAAGATGGCACAGATTGCTCTAGAAAGGTTCAGCAAAACATGGTATATCAGGGCTTTGTATTCAGAATGTCAAGTGCACTCTTCCATTTTGCAAAACGATTTGCTATGACTTACTTCCCACACAGCATATATTGAGAGAGAGATGGACATCTTTAAATAGGAAAGGGGTGTGAAACAAGAGAGAAAGAGAGAGAGAGAGAGAGAGAGAGAGCGAGAGAGAGATAGAGAGAGAGGTGTGTTTGAGACAAAGAAACCGAGAAGAGAGAGTAAGTAACAAGAGCTGAGTGATTGATGAAAAGACTTCTAAATGATGAAGTCAATTTCATCATCACGTTGAGCACTTCATATGGTACATTGTGATCATCCTGTTGAGACAAACTAATGAGCAATTAGCTTCCATTCCTTCCCTCCCATCCCCCAAAGAAGCTAATTAACGCACCACATGAAGTTCTATTTATCCAATCCCTGATTGATTATTTTATTTATACCTAAGTTCTGCTGGCTGCTCTCCTAATAAACACTCAGTGATGGAGGCCGGCGTGAGAGATGGGTTTTCTAATGGATGTGTGTGGGCGATAATGCAGGGAGAGATCGCTTCCACGCTGCCGCGTGCATGTCTGCGCTGTAAGGTCAAGGCGTGTCAGGGACATTGAGGTGCACACTCAACGCTATCACAAGAAATCCATAGACTTCATTAGCAACAATAACGCCTGGAAGCCAAATGATCATTAGCAAAAATAACGCCTGGAAGCCAAATGAAGCAGCTGAAGGGCCTACTCAAAGGCTGGTGGCACCAACAGGGATAATGCATGTTTTGAAAATACTAGTAATTAATCAATTATGAATTGATGTTTGGGTTTTTTTCTAAATATAAGAATGCTCAGTCGACGCCCACTTGTGCTTAATCTGCTCTGAATGTGAAGAGGAGAAATAATTGTCAGAACTGGGTTTGATGAGATAACAGTACTTCATACAGCAAAACCTAGGTGTCCTAGATAGTACCCAGAGAATTTACAAAAGTAAATAGGCGTTCGATTTTGGAGAGAGCTGTTAGATCCATGGGCTGTCTTCAGGGCCTGATCATTATCCGGATGCAACATCCCACCATTCACAAATGTCTTGCAAAACAGCACAGCACTGGTTGCATCATTTCTGACCGACTCTGATGACTACCAAAATTGTATTTATTTTATTATTATATGTCTGCAATTTCCATTCCCCACTGCTCCAATTTACAGCATGACTATGTTGGTTAGCGTCCTTGGTTACCATCTACAATTGCCTAAAATATGGATCTTGACTAAAATAAATTCCAACCTTTTCATGCTCTTCCAGGTTCTTAAATCTTACATACGGTTTTCAAAAGCTGTTTTTGCACCAGCAGCGTTGTGGGAGGTGAAGGGAAGAGTGAAGATGAAAGAAAGACACGCTCCCAACTTCCCATGGAAATTAGCAATCGAATAAACAAAAGAATTGCATGAAGTACTGAATTTGAAAGGGTGAAAACATTAATTTTCACAAATATGCTGAAAGTATTTAGATGGCTTCAGTTCCACACCCCACACAAGGGAATAAACCAGAAATCACATGGTGATTCCCAAATTCAGCCCGGGGACTCCGACATCTTCAGGGGCAGCAGCAAAAAATAATTGTGCAATCCAACTGCGATGTCCATGGCATTCTATGAAAAACAGCTGCATGGGTGGAAAAACAGCTGCATGGGTGGTTGTAACCACGTCCCACCAATTCCCAATCACCAAATTGCTAGTTTTTCCAATACGGTTGAGTGGATGCCAGTCTATTAGATAAGCAAAGTGCCCGATACCATGATGATTGCAGTCTGTTTAAAATCTTTATGCCGGAAATTACCACCCAGCCGAGTATAGTTTCACCCGCTTTCCAGACTATCGTCACCAAGGTGACAGTGCACCGAAGTCAGACTATCGTAACTTTGCATTTGTGCCCGAGGTCAGACTATCGCAACTTTGCATTTGTGCCCGAGGTCAGACTATTGCAACTTTGCATTTGTGCAAGAAAATGCAGCAAAATAATTTAGCAGGAATGTTGTTGTTTAGATAATACTGAATGGAGCAACCAGGTTTAGCATGAATCATCAGTATTGTCTGAAAAGCAATTTCACCTGGGCACAAGAGAAGCAGGCTGTTTTATGAACTGTGTTTGCTTTGTACATTGAAAAGTGATGTAGTAAACAACTTTTGTTTATGTCATCCAGCAAACACGGTACAGATAAACAGTCTAAATGAAAGTGTTTGATCAATTTGTAATCCTGGTGTAAATGTTAGATAATCTGGCCCACAGGTTATGTGTGTGTACAGGAGTGCAGGGACCAGATTTAGGAGTGAGTGAGGTTGACGGTGTATGTTCGACAGAAGGAACAATTATTATTAATATTATTAATATGCTATTTATTGAGCGCGGACCTAGTTTCGAGAAGCAACAAGCATGAGGTGTGAAACACTCCATTACAAAATAAGTGTGAGGGTGCAGGAAATCAAAGTGCAAGTGTGATATGCAACCAAAGAAGGGCAGTGTTGGGGAATTCCCCAATTAATGAGGGAAGCTGAAGGTTACAAGGGGGGGGGTGAAAGCACAGGTTTAGGTGGCAGCAGCGGGAGGACAAACTCTACCATTTCTCACAAATAAAATAGGGCAAAGGTCCCATTTGATTGGAAGTAGGACAATAGGATTCGATGAGTGAGGATCAGTCAGCGGGATGCTTGTGAAATAGACTCCATCAAGATGCATAGATCCATAGACGCCATAGACGCCTTAGATGCCTTTCGACTGGCATCAGCATCAGGTCAAAACACTGTTTGGGTAGACATTTTAGGTCCCAACATAGGAGAGAAGTGCACACTGTGTAAATTGTATTACGCCATGGTGTGGCTGGGTTAGATGCAATGTGGCAACTAAAGATGTGTTGAATATAGTTAGGAGAATTGTGATGAGTGTTAATTGTTGCTTTAGTTGGATACAGTTTAGATTTACAGTACACAGCAATATGCGTAGCAGTAACATGGATACAATAAATTGTGTAATGTAAAATTTGTAGCGCTGAGAAGTATGTACTGGGGATCTTTATACATGTGAGAGAGAGTTTCATTGAAGGGGAAACTAACATGTGGGAATTTGACAATGGTTTTGATTTCCGACACATTTAGGGCATTGGGAAATATGGGGTTCCTCATTGTGGGTGCACGGAAACATTAAAGAATGCAAGCTTCACCTACTTGGACTCTTAATAGGCTGCAAAGTACCTGGATTTGCCTGATTTGGAAAGCTTGATGACCGAGGTCACAAAAGGTGGTAGGAAGAGAACCGCCTATGGGCAGTTATGGGCAGTTGTGATAACATTGCAAAGGGCTGAAGAATGGAATTAAAAGCCATTTGTTGGATTTTTATGGTTGGCTTGGGTTTTTAGAAGCAAAGTGTAATTTCCCTGGGAGCATGAAGGCTAGTTTTTTGATGAACAGAAAGATCCAGTTACCTGGAGGGTTAAATTGCAAGCTGATGGGTTATGGTGTTTCAGGGAAATAAGTAGAATGTATGCTGAAAGCTTTATGACTTGAGATGGAAGTCACCTCTAGGATTACATGAAAGAATGCAGGGAAAATGGTATGGGACGCCTGGAGTATCTGGGAGGATAAGGTTTGTACTGCTGCTTCAAAGGTGGGCTTATTTATTTCTCTCCCTCCCTGTGCCTTAAAGTGTTTATGGAAAGCCTTGAACAATCACCATTTGGGTCAATGGGTTTCTTTCAAATGGTCTGAATAATAAACAGAGTTATTCAATTCAATTCTTTATTGTGTGACATAGTTTTAACAAGCACAGCTTTACACCCATACAAAATAAAAATGCAAACGTGAACACGCATAGAAGGATACAAAATCAAATAAAATTCCATAAGAGTTACATTACATTAAAATAGCCTAAATGTATCTGTCAAAATACTTTTTGCAAAATTCATCACAGTTTTAGCCAATTGATCAGTAGGCTCTAAAAGGACATTCCACCACAGCATTTCCCATGTAAACAATGGTTGATTTTTAAAATATAACTCAAATATTTCCCTCTGCTGGTTATAAAGTGCTTTGTAACCAGCAGATGGAAATATTTGCCCAACATATGTGACCCAGACCTGCCAATTCCTCCTCCATCGCAGCAAATACCACACAGTGTTTGTACACCGGGTTCATAGTAATACAGGTAGCATTTTATATACAGTATAGAGGCACATTGAATTGAAGAGCATTTACATCGTTCCATTTTCACTATTGTCCATGTTGTTTCTATTGCTCAGGTATTGGCAGAAGCCCCCATGTATCTCTTGGTCTGCTGGTGTGGGGTAGCAAGCTAGAGTATACTTCTTCCTGGTCATTCGTCCATACCATTTCATTCACGCATTCCTTGATTGTTGGTGGTGCCCCAGTCTTCCACCTCATTAATATGGCACTCTCAGCCAATAGCAGTCGAACATTAATAAGCTTGTGTTTCACTACATTCATTTTGATTACACAGCCCAGTATACACATTGATTGTTCCAAATTTACAGGCTGTTCCACCATAGCTTCTAGTGCTTCACAGACCCCACACCAATATTCAGAGAGCTACCCTACATGCCCACAGCATGTGCATCAGGTCTGCCTCATCGCGCCAGCACCTAGGGCATTTCCCTGTTGCTGTTGCATACATTCTCTTCAAACGAGTCGCGGTAAGGTGTACTCAGTTTAATATTTTAAAGTGGATCAGCCTAAACCTGAAATTGAGCGACACCTGCTTTGTAAGGCTGCATTCCTGCGACCAATGAGAGTCTGTGAACGTGGCCCCAAGGTCCCTCTCCCACTCCCCTCTAACATCAAGTGCTTGTGTACTTCTTGCTTCCAGCACCAGCCTATACAAAGCTGAGGCAGTTTTCTTAGATGTCCCGGAGGAGTTTATGTAATTCAGACACAGATGTGACTCCAGCTCTTGTGGGAATCCATCCCAAGTTGCTGCAATTGCCGATCTGAGTCTGAGATATTGTATCTTCTGCATTCTAGTTTCACCTACCTAAAATTTGATATCCTCCCAGGGTCTAAACTGACCATTATGATACAAGTCTCCGAACTGTTTGATACCCATCTCCCGCCAGTGTGTGGATAGTGTTATGTCTGTCAACGGGCCTAGATATTGCTCATCCCAGATTGGCATTTTTGGACTATAGATTGTAGTGGTTAGGGTTTGTTGTGTTAGTCTCGCCCAAGCTTGTTGTGTGGCCAATGTTGCGTCCAAGTGGTTGCAATCGCCGTTTTTCCCAGCACCTATCCCTTGCAATAAAGCGGCCATTGTCTTTCCTTGCACTTCCACGTAGGAGGTTCGAGGTGCATCTGCTACCCAGTTCATGGAATAGTATGCTTGGGCTGACAGATATACATCTCATAGTCTGTGGCCACCAGACCCCCCTCTCATAAGGATGTGTGAGATGTCGCCATCTGGCCTTTACATGTCCCTTCCACTCAAAGGCGGAGCAGGCACTAGCAATTTTCTCAAAGAAGGGCTTACCGGGCCAGAGCAGTATTGTACTAAAGAGGTAGAACAGTTTGGGCAGTATGATCATCTTGACTAATGGCAAGCGACCCATAAGTGAAATGGGTAGGTTGTTCCAGCGGTGAAGCTTAGCACAAACTGCCTCTGTTAGTGCGTCATAATTGAGGGCGCAAACGAGATTGGCAGAGCACGCCACTTCCACCCCCAAGTATCTAACCTGCTGTGGTGCCCAGTGCAACCCGAATAGGTCACCTGGTGGCCTCATGTCATCTGTCAGTGGGAACATCTCGGACTTGTTGATATTCAGTCGGAGGCCGGAGTACCTTCCGAAATCTTGAACCATGCCAATATCCTGTGAAGATATTTCTCAGGGTTCCTCACAAACAGCATGATATCTTCAGCATATAGAGTAATACATTCTATGTGTCCGGCTATGGGGATACACGCTCTTGCATGTCATAACCTCATGAGGTCGCCCAGGGGTTCAATTACAAGTGCAAGCAATAATGGGAAGAGTGTGCACATCTGCCTGGTACCTCCTGCTAGGTCCAACACCTTGGACAAGGTCCCATTTACTAACACCCTAGCATATCGTTTTGTGGCTGCCACGCTTACAGCCGCTCCGACTCAGCACCAGCATACTGTGTACCTGTGAGTGTTATTGCCACCCTCTTGCGTATCATTCATTTATCTTTCTTCCGATATAGTTTCTAGCCAGTACAATGTATGCCCTGCCTTCAGTTATCCTTAGATATTCCCATTCTATACCTCCAAGATAAGCTGTGCAACAAGTACCCCGTCATTCCACCATGCTCTGGTCACTGTAGCCACATGACTGACCCAAACTATATCTTGCATTAACCCAATTTGTATCTTGCATTCTCCTATGTTACATTGTACCTTCCTACGTTAGGCTGAATCCGCTAAGGCATGATGCTAATTTTCAACTGTTCCAACTATCTACCTGTGCATGTCACATCTGTGTTATAAATAACAATGCTACAGCGGTAGATTGCACACATGTCTTCCTAGGGCAAATAATGTAGCCTTCCCGCTGTCTCACCTTGCCTAATTACGCCTATGCGCATGTAACCAATGCCATCCACTTATTACCATTATTACGTATTGTTACTGCTACCTGCCTCCTCTGGCCTCCTTTGCCAACTAAGGACTAAACTAGTAAGGGTTCACTTGTCACTCCATGCCAAACCCTCTACCTCCCCATAGTGTTTTATACAGCCAGGCAGTTTTTGCCTTTTTCAAACTAGCGCTACATCCCCTAATCTCATGTCCTAATTGCGAGCAGGGCCAGCCTCTCCCATGTTCCTAACCTCACTACCATATAGCCTACATACCAACAGCCCTAGTCATGTCATTCTGCCTATTAATAATTATAAGCTTTCTCGCATTATTTTGCAACAACAGCTTACCTCTACTTAAGGCCAACACGGGTGTTAGTCCATCACCACACAACCTGTGGAAACAGGACAATACTTCTACCATGCTCTCTCCCACTAAACCTGCACTGCTAGCCCAGACTTTAAGTATAAAACCTACTAAATTCCTGCCTCCCCTAATAACAGCCACTTTCACACGCTCACAACCACCACAACCTGATTATATAAGACTCACCTCATTCCTACC
This sequence comes from Ambystoma mexicanum, assembly GCF_040938575.1. NCBI lineage: Eukaryota > Metazoa > Chordata > Amphibia > Caudata > Ambystomatidae > Ambystoma > Ambystoma mexicanum. The sequence goes on along the minus strand of NC_090935.1, from coordinate 125,380,448 downwards.
CCCTCTAAACCTAACCACTAACAGCTGTACCTTCACCCATAAGCCTTCCGGGCCGCTAATAGGTCTTGAACCTGGTATCAGATTTACGTGCTCCATGCCCACACTGCAGTGGATCCAAATTTAAGCATCCAGGCCCAACCCTGCACAACCATGCCTGACACTTTCCAGAAACCTCAGACTAGGAACAAGATTGTTAAAAACGCTTCAACCACCAACCAATGACAAAATTAGACAATCTAATACACTAACCCTACTAAAAAAGAGACAGACCCAAACATTAACGTTACTCAACTATAGTCCTATCAACCAAATGACTCCCCAGGCAATTATTAGCCCTCCTCTTACCCCCATCCATACTGGCTCAGTCCACATTAAAGGTGCCCTTATAAATGCTAGATCTCTGGTAGCCCACCCACTAGACATTGCAGACATTATCACGTCCAACCAACTTAATTTATTACCCATAACAGAAACTTGGTTGCACCTGGCTGCAGGACCGTTACTCTTATTAGCCATCACTGAAAATTATACGCTATGTAAGTGATTTCAATCCAGCACACACCCAAATCACGCCCAGCATGTAGTGCACAAATGAAACCCTTATTTATTTTACCTATAAATTCAATATTCTGAACGATTTACTACTCATATCACACCTTTCTCTTGAGACCCCCCCCCCAGTCACACTGAACCAGGAATCAGGCTAGTTTGCGAAGGTAAATATTTATTCATGTATTTAAAATGTAATCACAATATATTTCAATAGGTACACCACAATCACCAATGTGGTGACAGAACACTGAGTAATATCTTTAATACACTAGGAATCAAGTAATGAGCACAAAACAAATGCAGCACAGAAAAGAATAGTTTTGGGTTGGTTTGGACAGATTGCACTATGGTTAGAGGTTCCCCTGCAACACCCCTCAACCCTCCAATAGGCAAATTAAATAGAAATGAGGAGAGAGCAGGTATTCAGGAATAGCACAAATCAAACAGAATATCACTCCCACCTTCCCCCTTCAAATGCAAGAGAAAAACGGAATTGACGTTTCAGCTGTCAGATGGCTTTGAAATTGTCTTTGGAATTGACTGAGCAAAAACACCAAACGTGGTCAAAAATACTTACATTATTATAAATTCCTATGGGAGCCGCTTTGAACAGTTGCACACAATCACAAACAATGATTTAGTCAAAAGAAAACATTTGAAAGCTCAAAGTCCAAGTGGGAAATAATTTTAAGCTAATTCACACGTGTAAGAATGTTCAGAATGTCAAATTGCAGCAAAGTTTTCTGTTGTGAAGTGCTTGCTTGTGAATGAGAGACCCTGTGATGTCATGTGTAATATTGATGTGTGAATGCTGTATGAGTGTTCTACCAACAGGCAGTTCACAACTGGTCTAACCCACAATTCTCATCTACCAGTGAGTTTCTGATGAGAGGATTTCCCCTCCCCATCGAAGAAACCTGTTTTTCCACTTTCCAAAGAGTTGTAGCTCATCCAGGCTAATTTATTCTTAATTAAAAATCCAGCAAAAACCACACTTGGTGCATCAAATCACATAAATACATTACTTTCTTAGCATTAAATCTGTGGGATATAATAAGATCTGTATTCGTTTTAGCAACACTCATTTTATGTTTGCTAAACTGGCAGACTTTTAGTTTAAGTACTTTGAAGTTTCATCAGGAGCTCATCTGACAGCTGTTATTCACAGGTAGGCCAGCTTCTGCACACAGATTTTGACAGGGGCTGTCAGTTTACAATCAGTTTTTCTGAAGAAATGTTTTGCTCTTCACATTTAGGACTTTGTATGTTTGCAATACTTCATAAGATTACATGAATTTGTGTGCCAAGCAAGATTTTGAATGTTGAGAAGTGTGGTGTATAGGCATTTTGGGAGTTTTTAACAACAAAGCAGATGTCAATTGTAGGTACATTTTGGAGTTTCATTTGCAAAGCACTGTTTGAGTTTTGCCGCCATTGTTGCTGTTTCTTGCACCATAACTATCAGAGTGGTGCCGCATAAGATAGCGGAGTGGGTCAATACATCCCACAAATACTAAGACAAGACAGAGAAACTGCCCAAGGAGGAGGCATTGCCTTCATTGTGAAAACCAACCTGGGACTAAGGGCCCTCCTGCACCTCCACTTCTAATCTGGAGAGTTGCTATCAATAAAACTGTCCCTTACACCATCTCAGACTATAACTATACACTTTATCTATAGACCTCCTGGACCTGTTTCAAACTTTGAAGAGGATAATACCTCATTATTTACCTCTAATACTTACCTACAATACCAAACCTTCTTCCCAAATCATAGTGCTCAGTGAGTTCAATTTAGGTCTTCGTGACCCCAAAGATAATAATTCTATCACCCTAGCTCATACCATCACTGGACTAGGCCTTACCCACCAAATAAACTTGCCCACTCACTCGAAAGGCAGAATGCTAGACTGGCTAGATGACCTAAACTGTGATATAAACATTACATCCAATGAGCCTTGTACCTGGACTGATCACAACCGTATTTCATTTTCCATACAAGATTGTCCCCAACATACTCAGGCCAACACCATAGCTCCTTCAGTTCCTACCAGAAATAAACACAATATTACTACTGAAAATCTACTTTCATTACTCTACCCCATTATTAACTGTACCAACATCAAATCAGACCCTACAGCTCTTGTAGACATCTACAACAACACCATCAACCAAGCTATTGACAAAATAGCCCCTCTAAAACTGTGCAAAAGTAAACGTTGCGCACACCTACACTCATCTGAAAATCCTCCAGATACAAAGCTGAAATCATTAAAACTAAAAGAGACGCATACAATAACAGAATCCTCAACTTTACCTCCAGTAGACACCTGCTCCGAAGACTGTGCACTAACATTCAAGCAGATCTCTCCAACAAAATTTGTCTTTTACAAAAGAAAATAAAAAATAAAAAAAAAGTAACCGCCCTGCAAACTATTCCATACTGACACCACAAATGACCTCCACAAAACCAGAGCATTGCTTCAAATTCACAGCACTCACCAGTCTTGAAGTGGAACACATAATAGCTTCCCTCACCCATAATCAAAGAAACATCAATGGAGCTAGCTCCATTTATCACTACTTTAATAAATTCCTCTTTTAACATCTGTACTGTACCAACAAACCTAAAAGATGCCTGGGTCCGACCCGTACTAAAAAAAAAAAAGAACCTATACCCATCCTTCCCAACGAATTACAGACCTATTACAACTGTACCGTTTCTGTTGAAGATACTTGACAAAGCGGCGTACCTACAAATTCAGGCGTACCTCAAAGCTTACAACCTTCTAGGTTTATTTCAGTCAGGCTGTAGACCTAAACACGGAACAGAAACAGCACTTATATACCTAAACAACCACATGGACATATTAGGGACAAAGGTAAACTTACCCCCACATTTATTTAGACCTCTCTGCAGCATTTGACATAGTAGATCACAAAGTCTTATGTAGCCACTTAAAATCTGCCGCCTTCTTCGCTGATGAAGCTGCTGCTTGGATCCAATCCTTCCTGGACATCCATACAACATGAGTCTTCTCCCCACTGCCTCTGCAAAACCCATACCAATCACTTGCAGAGTACCCCAGCGATCATGTGTCTCCCCCACGATGTACAACATCATTACTAAGCCATTATTCGATGACCTTGACAATCTGGGTGTCACATGCACTAATTATGCTGATGACACCCATATTCTCATCCCCATCACGGGTGATCACAAAATGGATTCTATCTTGCCCAATAAAATCTACCTTACCGTTAAGGCCTGGATGTCAATGATGAGAAGATAGAGCTCTTGCTCATTGGCTCATCTCCACGACTAAACCAACTGAGTAACCGTTTCAAATCATTTAACATAGATGGCAATATCATCGCAGTTTCCAAGGAGGTAAAAACCGTAGGATTTTATCTTGGCTCAACTCTGAACCTAAAAAGACAAGTTAATGCCATAACCTCGGCTACGGCCTACAGCTGCTAGTTTATTGATGCATTTAAGCCATTACTATCCACACTAATTTGCATTACCTTGTCTATAGCATTAATCCTCTCTAAAATAGACTAATGTAACGCTCTTTATCTCGGGTCCAGCAAATAAAATATTAACAAATTGCAAACCCTGCAAAATAATGATATGATCATGATATGATCATTTGTTTATATAGAGCCTATACACAATGTGTTTCAAAGCGCTTCAAGGCAAGGGTGGAAACAAGGGAAAATACAACCACATTCTTACAGGCCATGAACAGTAAGGATGTTAAATTAACTATCGTACTCGGCCTGACGACATTTCAGATAGTGCAAGAGCTAAGACAGATAAGGAAGGGAGGGGGAGAGTGGGAAGGAAATGGAAACAGATAGGCGACTACCGTACTATGCCTGACAACATTTCTGGTAGAGCCGGAGAAAAACAAAAGGTGAGGGAGAGGGATGCAGAAAGGGAGGGAGGAACAAAACAAACAACTATCATACTAGGCCTGATGACATTTCATATAGTGCTGGAGGGGTGGTGGGGAGGAAAAAAACTGAAATGGGAGGGTGGAGGAAACAGACGAGGTTGCTATCATATTACGTCCAGGGACAATTGTGATAGAGTAAGTGCATAGAAGAAAGTAAGGGGAGGAGATAGGAAAAGGGAGAAGGGAAAGGATGAGTGAAAAGAGAGTAAGCAGTCAAAAAGAGTGGAGAAGCAAGAGTGGAGAGCGAATACAATTGCAGAAGTCAGTAGTAACACATAATGTTGCAAGCCAGGATACAAGATGAAGATGGGAACAGCATGATTCAGGGCCACCATGAGTACAAGATGCAAAGAAAGTCCAGCATGAGAGTTGAGAAAGAATGACGCACCGTGAATGAATGAAGTCCATAAAAGTCAAATCCAGCATTGGCCACAAGACAGTGATGGTGAAGGAAGGCACCAGGTAGGCGGGGCTTGCTAAGTGGTGAAAAAGAGCAGCAGGCTGGAAGGTACCAGGTGGGCGGGGCTTAGGCCAGGTGACCTAGATCCACTTGCACCTGCTCCCCATCTGCAAAGGAAAAGAAGCTAGAGGGCTTCTTAATTAGGGAAACAGAGCGGCAAGCAGGAAGGCACCAGGTGGGCGTGGCTTGCTAAGTGGTGAAAAAGAGCCTTGCTAAGTGGTGAAAAAGAGCGGCAAGCAGGAAGGCACCAGTTGGGCGGGGCTTGCTAAGTGGTGAAAAGGAGCGGCAGGCAGGAAGGCACCACTTGGGCGGGGCTTAGGCCAGGTGACCTAGGTCCACTTGGATCTGCTCCCCATCTGCAAAGGAAAAGAAGCTGGAGGGCTCCTTAAGTAGGGAAACAGATCGGCAGTCAGGAAGGCACCAGGTGGGTGTGGCTTGCTAAGTGGTGAAAAAGAGCGGGAAGCAGGAAGGCACCAGTTGGGTGGGGCTTGATAAGTGGTGAAAAAGAGCAGCAGGAAGGAAGGCACCAGGTGGGCGGGGTTTAGGACTGTTGTAAGAACTGTTCTAAACATTCCCAGAATGCAACACATCTCTGAAGCTAGACATAACATTAAATGGCTAGCGGTAAAAGACACAATCAACCTTAAGACACTCACCCTCACTCATAAATGTATCACAAACTCTGCCCCAAAATATTTAGTGGACAAATTCACTAAACACATTTCGGCTCGACCCACCAGAACCACACACTTTCACTGCCTCAAGATACCCACATACAAACTTAAAAGAGCAGGTGGTAGCAGTTTTCCTGTGCTAGCCTCCAACCTATGGAACTCTGCGCCTTTATATTTAAGATCAAAGCCGTCCTTCCATTGCTTCAGAAAAAATGCTAAAAACTGGCTTACATCTCTTGATGTTTAACTCGACACTTACCCCTGGGCAGTACATGACTGCTCTGCATTGTGACATATAGTATCTATTGTAACATATAGTATCTGCTACCTAGTTCAACGCGTGTATTGTAAATAACTGTCGCCTAGTCTAAACTATGTCTTGCAACCGTTTGCATTAATTCTTTCTGTGGATGATTTGTATATGACCTGCCTTACTATTCTCTGTACCACTTTCCCTTGTCTCATCCTGAAACCTTGTAACAGCGGCCAGATACCTACAGCTCAGGCACGCTATATAAATGAATAAACAAACAAACATGAGGCGGGGTGTGAGTGTCTCAGTGAATTCCTTATAGAATTCAGCTCCCAACCTCTGAGGACCCCGGGGCCTTCCTGCCGGGGAGGCCTTTTATTGGCGTTTTTATTTTGCCAAGTGTTATTGGGGTCTCTAGAGCATTATTTGTGCCCTCGGACAATAATGTGCTGTGTATTGTAGCAAGGTAGTCATTGATCACCTTGTCAGTGGCCACGCTCTGGGGGGAGTATAGACCACTAGAAATCGTAGAACACTCCGCTGACCTCACTTGTTTTCGTGACCACTTCTACATCCGGTCTTGTGATACATGGGATGGTTGTGCTGCCTCTTTCCGTATGCACTAGTTGAGCCAGAAGTTTGCCTGTCCTTTCCTGTTCTCCGTATTTACAGACCGCCTTTGGTCTATTGAAGTAGCGTAGCTCCCGATCTGCAGCTTTGCGAAAATTCTCTAGTTGTGTTTTAATTTCCATGGTAATATCTGGGGAGGGCTGGCCAAGTATTCTGTCTGCAACTGGGCTATGGATATTTCCAATCTTTTGAGTTCACGTCTGATGTCGCGCAGCACCCCAAATTCGGTGGAAATTGCCACTCCTCGCAAATAAACTTGCCATAGGGTAGTCTGTTTGGCTACTGAGACTTCATTAATTTCATAGAAGTCTGAGTTGTGCTGTGCTATACCGGTTTTAAAAACTGAATCTACGACCAAGGCAGGTTTGAAGCGCCACTGTGCCCGTTGAGGTACACCATCAGAGATTTCTATAGTGATCAATATAGGGGAATGATTTGACAATGTCCTGGGAAGAATACAAGCTTCCACTACCCAGCTCAGAGCTGTGGTGGATCTCATCCATAGGTTTATTCGGAAATGCATGTCGTGTATGAAGAGTAAAACGGAAAGGACTTCTGTAATCCGTGTAATGAGCGCCAGGCATCCCTCAGGTTTACGTCAGTAATAGGTGTGTGGATTGTGCGGGCCGTGTTCGTCAGGGTTCTGGGAGCAGTTGATGTGTGGGCTAGGTCAGTGTTGATTATGGTGTTGAAATCTCCTCCACAGAGTAGTTGTGCAGTTTTGTACTTAGCACATTTTTGAAACACTTGCTCATAAAATTCAGGATCATCAATATTGGGACCATAAAATGTTCATCAGCAGTACTTCTTCACTTCCCAACTTCCCATGCACCAATACATATCTGCCATGGTCGTTACTTTCTGTCAAAGAGTGTGTAAAGGGGAGCGATGTGTGAATGAGTATCATGACCCCTCTGGCCTTAGTGGAATAGGAGGTGTTGTAGCGACGTTCACCCCAACCAGGGGCAAACGTGTGTGCATGGCGTTATGCAAGTACAGTTTCTAGGCCCCCTGCCGATTTGCGTATGTGCCCACCTTGTGGGCTTTCATGGGGATGCCAGGGCCCCTGACAATCCAAGTCCACAATTTTATCGCAGTGAGCTTGGTGTCAGTCATTTCCTTCTACATATTGACAATCAGGCTCTGTCAATTTGTGCCTGTCTTTGGTGTTCATTACCAGTTGTTTCCTGTTTGTGCAATTTTTCGCTGCACAGTGAGGGGTTTGATATGTGAGCCCGATAGTCAATGTGCATATTTGCGCTGGTGGGGTCTTGTATAGGCATTGTAGTGCTTACCTGTCAAGGGTGCTTTGCGCTATTTTCTGACATGCGCCAGTTCTTGGTCTTGCAGATGCTCTCAATGCTGTGCCCTGCCAGTCAGGGTGTCGCGGTGCGGCCTCACAACGCACTGCAGACAACACCACCCAGTAAGCCGGCAGGTACCTCCAGATAGTGGCTGCCAATGAAGTATGTTGAGCTTGATTCGACTGGAGCTCTCCTTGTGTTGACCCCCAGACATGGCCAACGTGTTAGCAAGTGGGTGCCACTGTGATCCCCCACATTTATAGCAACAGTGATCTCCTCAGTGTAGGGTCTCCCCTCTTCACCATTGGGCTTGGGGTGGAAGTTGCATGTTATTTTATGGCGCCTGAGGGGGAGGAGCAGGATGTTGTGGCTTGTAGCTGCCAGGCCCACCGCTACTGTCTCCTCCACCCTTAGCAATGGGTGGGTCTGGCCTCTGTGCCGTTCCGTCAGTAAGGGGCATGCCGTCAAATTGGGCCAGGGCGCTCAGTGATTTCCTTCTCCTCCCCAGCCGTCTCCTTACCGCTGGGTCCTCGTTGCTGGGCGCCGCGTGTGCCTCTTAGATTGTAAGCATTGTTTTGCCCGAATCCTGAAATCTCGTTCCTGGTCCAGGCCCTGGCGTGTCTCCCAGCGGATGGGTGTCTCTTCTTGCCACGTTGCAGTGTGCAGGCGTGCCAGGATCTCCAGGCAGGCTCTGCGACGCAGACAGCTCGCCAGAGCTATTCAGCCTCTCCAAATCTTCAGAACTGAGTTCCGCCACACCAACTCCCAGACACAGGGTCAGGGGGCTTCACTCCGAGCCAGTAGGGTGTCATGGGAGCAAGTCAGGACAGTCACCTCCACATTTCCAGTTCGATATGGACTTAGAAACTCTGCTGCGACTTCTTTCGTGAGCCCAGGCCCGCCCACACAGGGAGCCTCTTGGTGCCTGGCCAGAGGGGCCTCACACGTTTCGTCGTGTTCCACCGGTTCTGTTGGCGCAATATTCCTGATCTTCGGTTAGGATGTGCCTACCAGGTTCATGGCACTTTCAGCATATTTTGGTGGCAAACCTGGTTGTTTTTTAGCAGAATTATGCTGGATTCTCCAGACTGCCAACGTAGCTCACGCAGAGCCCAGCATGCTGCTCTGTGCACAACAGCGCAATCCGCCGCACCACATTTTTACCGCTCCACCCACTCCCTGATGAGGCCCTTAGACCCTACTGAACCCAAACAAAACATACCAGCAATAAAGAGTGAAGCAATATGTACAGCACACAACAATAAAGCACATCCATTAGACCTGGCAGCCACCCAACAGAGTCCCTAGCTGCAGAAAAGGAATGAACAAACACTTACTACGAGATGCAACAATTATACTCAACTGACACAAACATTCTTGGGGCAACGTAAAATAAAGTTTCAACACCACAGCCTTATCGTTATTGGGAAAACGAACATTCAACCAACAAGAAGAAAATATAGGGAAGAAGGCAACGAACAAACTTACCCCAAACACCTGCACACCATTCAAGTTCAATCCAACTAAAACAAATGATCATAATATTCTTTTAAACATGACTTCAAGCCAGAAACATATGAATTTGAACATGCTCTCAATACCTTTCCCAACACCAACACCACTTAGAAACTCATGCATGTCAAACTAACTCTGTGCATGAATGATGCACACTTAACATAACCAACCAACAACCTCATTCTTCACATATCATCATTCAGCACATGCTCCCTAGCACAAACTGCAACACAAATTCTTCATGCCCCGCCAATATATTATAACTCTACACCTCTACACACAACTGCTAAACCCATTCACTGGCAAAACACAGATCCTCCCCAGTGCCCCTTTGTCTCCCATTTATAACTTATCACATTCCACTGAAATAACACACCAACACAGATGCCAGTGTTTCTTAGTTCTACACACACCAACAGTTAAGCACAACATTTTTTTTATTTGTCTCTACTCGTGAGAACCTGCAGACCATGAAAATTGCATAGGTGGGCGGTACAAATCCCCAAAATATAACATAACAGAAAAGAACAGAACATGGTGTGTGAATAGAGACGATGTACATCTAGTGGGTCCTTTTCACGGATGAGACTGGCAATGCCTTGGAAAGATATAACAGGGTGCCATTGAGGAGCAAGGCACTTTTCAAGTAAACCTGTCCTAAACAAACAATCAAAGTGCATGTCTGAGGTGGCATCAAAAAGAAGGTTCCAGTATATCATATTTATTTTGAGGCCGTAATGGACACTGAATTATTTAAAAAGATCATAATTATGAAGATGAGGTTGCCATATGCAAGGGTGAACTAACTGAAGGTTATCAGAAAATGTTTCATCATGTGAGATAATGAACCTTAGCACTCCTCCACATGTGCATCTATGCAATGATGATAACCACATTAAGAGCACATTGGGCTTCATTCCAGTTCTGGCCGTCTGGAAATGAGGGTGCCGGTAGCAACAAACCGGCACCCTTTCTGGACTGCCAGACTAAGAGATTGCCTGCAGGTGACAAGTCTTTCGGCAGGTCTGACCTTCCAGTAGTGCCGGTTTTACCCAGTCTTGTGTCATTCAGATTGTGCAAGTGGGAGAACGAGAAATGTACGGGAAAGGCAAGGGGGGAAGTGCTAAAAGCTGGAATGACAAGTTTGGGACAGACATGCTGAGCAGTGGGAATGTGGGAGTGGGAATTTGTGATAAATCATAATGGTTGTCCATGTGCAGGCTAAGCAGGCATGATAAGTGGTATTAGTGGCTAGAGAGGCATTTTGGTTCATCCAGTCTAGTCATTGCTCAGTTTGGTATGACTTTTTTTTAACTGCGCATTTCTGAAAAAGCAGTCCTGCTAAGTGTAATTACGTGGCTAGACTGGCATTTCGGTGCTGCGAGTATAGTCGCCTCTTACTGTGGCATTGTATATTTTTTTGGGCATCTGTGATAAAGTGATATGATCTGATATAAGTCATTTATAACACACCTGTACACAATAGGTGCGACAAGATAAGGGAGGGAAGATAGACGGAGGACAAGACAAACAATCTTACTAGGCCTTGTGTCATTCAGATCGTGCAAGTGGGAGAACGGGAAATGCAAGGGGAAAGGCAGGGGGGAAGTTCAAGGAGGAGGGGAGGGGAAAACAGGGCAGTAATGCTCTAAGTGTAGCCAGGGCAGCGCAGCTCTGGGTAGTGCAAGGAGAACAAGGGACTGTATCAAGAAAGAGCCTGGACTCAGTGAGACTCTGAGGGTAGTCAAGCAACCAGTCGGTACAGCAGACAGGTAGGTTAGCAGGGGAGGGAGAGAGATGAATCAGAGGACAAGAGGAAAGCTTTTTTGCTGCTTCCGGAACTTCAGGTGGTCCGCTCAAGTTTGAGAGGGCTTAGGTCATTCAAGAGGTAGGCACCTGCAGAGGAGAGAGAGATCTACCCCCCACTCTCTGCCTGTAGAAGCATCTAACCCTTAGAGTGTTTGTTTGTTTGTTTATTTATATAGCGCACCGAACCCTGGGCTATCTGTGCGCATTGCATATTACACAGTTACAATTTAAATAATAACAGATAATAACAACAGATTATAACAATTATTTACAGTTAATTCCAGCATGGGGTTGCAGCTGTATGACTACATTTCCCATGAATTACAAACTCTTTGAGCTTGAGGTAGCTGGGGGAAGGGTTCAAGAAGGAAGGTATTTTGTAAGAGAGCGTTGAATGTAGTGTGTGCCCCGATACCAGAAAGCCTTGTGGACAATGCAAAGGGTCTTGAACTTGATCCTTGCAGCCACCGGGAGCCAGTGGCGAGATTTCAGGATTGGAGAGATACGATCCCTGGGCTTGAGGCCAAGGCTACATCTCACAGTTCTGTTCTGGATTAGTTGCAGAGGGCAGAGAGTAGAGGAAGGCAGATTCAGAAAAAGGCTGTTGCAGTAGTCCAGCTAGAGAAAAAAAGCGGCTCCAGAGACAGTGAGCTTCTGGAGGAAAGTGAGAAAGGGAAGAGTCCCTTTGAGGAGGAGCAGCTGGTAGTGGGAGTTCTTGGCAACATCCAAGAAGTGAGGAGAGAAAGAGAGTGGAGTCGAACATGACACCAAGGTTTTTAGCCTCACAGGAAGGCAAAGGAAGAGGGCCCAAGGTAGGCATAGTGAAAGAGGGAAAGCAGGGGCAGGTGTCCCAAGGAGAAGGATCTCCGTCCAAATGGCATTAAGGCAGAGATCGTGGGGTTGCACCAATCCTGAATCGCGGATAGAAAGTCAGGAATGAGCGAGAGATGATTGGAGCCTGGAGGTAAGTTGAGTGTCATCCGCATAACACTGAAAGTTAGAGGAGAAGGTAGAGATCAAGTGGGCCAAAGGGGCCAAGTAGAGGTTCAAAAAGCAGGGTGAGAGGATTGAGCCCTGAGGAACGCCACAAGTAGAGAGAGAGGTGGTGGAGAGAAAGGGACCAAGTTGGACCTGGGAGGAGCAGTCCAAGAGGAAGGAGGTCAGCCACTCCAGGGCCTGGGCAGTGATGGCCAGCCTCTCACATAGTTGATTGATCAGGATGGCTTAGTTCACTGTGTCGAAAATAGAGGAAAGATCAGGATTAGGACAGAAGGAATGCTGGAATCAAGGTAAGAGAGCAGGTCTTCACTGGAGTTCAGGAGAGAAGTTTCTGTGCCACCGGCAGCTCTGAAGCCAGACTTTTGGTCATGTGACAACCAACAGATTTATTGTGGAGAGTAAGCTGTGAGATGGCCAGCTTTTCCAAGAGTTTGCCCAGGAAAGGGGTGATGGAGATTGGGCGATAATTTGCCAGGAAGGTAGGATTGGCAGACAGCTTCTTGAGGAGTGTGTGCACAAGGAAGTGCTTAAGGGGAGGGGAAACGTTCCAGTGGTGGAAGTGTGATTACAGAAATCGGCCAAGGCTGGAGCAAGGGTGTCAATATGGTCATTGATGGTTCTGGAGGAGCAGGAGAGAACGTTTGGACGACACTTTCATAGATTGGACTTGTCTAGAAACCTTGTCAGGTGTTCTCAGAGAAAAAGAGGAGAGGACGAGGGAGAGGAAGAGGAGATAGAGGACAGGATGTCCTGAGTTTTAGCAGAGAAGTGAGGAGCTAGAGCCATAGAGAGAGCTTGGGGGAACAGGAGAGGTAGAGACCGCAACAGGATTGACCAGTTCCTTGCAGATTTTAAAGAGTTGGGCCGTGTTTTTAGAGGCCGCAGAGACCCGGGGTTGAATGTGTGCTCTCTTCTTGATGAGTGTTATTGCTGTGACTGGCATTTTGGTGCAACCAGTTTAGGTATGTCTAAATGTGGCCTGGCATGCTTTACTGTAATGTTATTATGTGTCTACACTGGTCTACATTGTGGAGTCAGTCGGACATTTTTTAATGTGGCATGGCATTTAATAGGAAAGCATTAATGTTCCTGTGCGCTGTTGGTGACTGTTATGTATTAGATAGGTATTACCCTACAGAACTATTGCAAACACTGTGGCTTTTGAGCCAATTTTTCTCAGAAAGTGTGTTGTATATTGCATTAAAACACATATTTATGTCTTTCTCCTAGTAAAGTGTGCGGCATACCCCTTTAGCAGCACGTTCATGCATATTGTGCAAGTGTGATAATCTAGGTCCACCCAGAGTGTGGCACGACCCGTGATTTGTTGTCGAGGGGGGGGACCCTCAGCATGTCTCACAGGAGGGGCCCCTACATTTTGTGTTACGCGACTGACATACTTGCCTCAACTAATGGAAACTGAATCAAATTGGGAGAAAAGAAAGATAAATAAAATACAACTAGATTAATTTCCAGTTCACTGTTTGATCCAATACAATGACCAGACCCTTACAGTCCATTTCATTGTTAAGGTGAATTCACCCTATTGCTGCGATCGACTTTGAACATCTCTTGCCTGACGAAAGTTAAGTGCTGCCAGTCTTCTCAGGAGTGAAAAAGACATGTTCTCTAGGTCTCACCTATGACTGGGTGAAAACCCCTTCACTTTATTTCTGCATATCCTATCAGCTACTGCTTGCTCCTGTCTCCTCCAATGTACCTCTACTGTATGTTGTTGATTCACAGTGGTGAACACCAATGACAAACTCAGAGGTTTGTTTTAACATTTCTAGGGTTGAATTTTTTGGCCTACTCCCTGTCTGTTTCTCCCACGTACTCTTCTTTCTTGGTCTGAATCATGAGGTCGTGTCCCTCGAAGCGGGATCCCACACCCACAGCAGGGACTAATGCCATTTTCATGCGTTTTACGTATATGACGTCTACTCTTGCAAGTTCCTTTCTGATTTGCCTTTTTATATGAGCTTTAATAAAAAGTATGAGTGGCCCGAAGTAGGGTCTTTCAATATTGATAATCTGGTGTTCCTGCATGGGGCTCTCGAACAGTTGAAGTCCAGCATCATGCATTGTCAGTGGGAGGCATACTTTTGTTGGTATGACGAAAGTCAAAAGAGATTGAGAGTTTTGCAAACCAGGTCTATAAAGGACAATGAGGCAAAACTAGAGAAAGATTTAGCCCATTACAAAAATATTTCTGCTGCAGGCCTCCATATAGGGAATATAGTTACCAAACTGTACCCTAGTTTAGAGTCAGGTCCTCACACACCGCTGTGTGGGATATTTCAACCCATGCCAACGCACCCTACTACATCACTTTGCCAATGGGGAAAGAAAATTGCCAAAAATGGAGGCACTAACACACGTGCACGCCAAATCTGCAAAACTGTGCATGGTTCATAAACCACAAAAGAGCTGCACACCCTGCCACACACAGGCAAAGTTGGTGTAAAAACAGGAATCACTGCTGTCACCTGTCACCTGTCACATGAAGCAAGGCTCAAAAGTGGGCTAAAATCGAAAATGCCTTTAAATACAGCTTCCTAATAAATTGCAACCTTCAAAGTGCCGTTTTGGCACTAAATTAAGGCATTTTCCCAGTGAATTATTGAAAGGAAAAGTGTACTGAAATCATAGATTCTCCAGGCAGTCAGAGGAATCCAGGCCTCACTGCCTGACAGTTGCTTAAGGAAATTAGCTGTCAAATGGGGTTAAATGTGTGTCTTTTTCTTGAAGAAATTGCAAAATGTGCCTATTTAAAGCATGTTTGTGAAGGGCTTAATTCTTTTAAACGTCTAAATTCCTTATAAACTGTGCTTATTTTTATATGTATTAAAGAAAAGACTTTATTGTGAATCTTACAGTAACCCAGTGGAAGTAACTGCTTAATTCTGATTGGGCAAGAGACCAGCCTGGGAAAGTTGACATGTCAGCTTGACACTCCCTTGAAACAGGAAGCCTAATGGTTCCCGCATATTGACAACAAGGAGCACAAAGAGACTTCATTAGACATTCGTCTGGGGCTGAGCCTAGAACAATGACAAGCTGCCCAACTGATCTCTACAGGGGAACTTCCATCTCCAGGAATAGGACACACCTCCCTGATCAAAGGACTGTGACAGCTGCTGCCTGGGAAGGGGAGGTTACAAGGGAGAACTTTAATGTTTAAATCCTTATTTGTGTTAAGTTTAAAACTCTTTAACTGTGCAACTGAAAGAAGAATAAATCTGAAAATTGGTAGACAACCTAATTTCAGGCTTTTGATTTGAAGACATTGATGAAACCTGTACCATTTAAGGTACCAAAGTTATGAAAAAATTCTCATATTAGCAGAACTATTAATGTTGCAAACCTAAGATTGTATGTACACGATCCACTGATGAGCTCCCAGAGATGTACCGAATTTGAAAATCATTAATCAAACTATTATGTGTAAAATTGATCAAATTCTATGGAATGAGAAAGACAGCTCGCACAAAGATGGGGATTTAATGTGAATATAGACAATCAAATATGAAATGTATGTGTCCGATTTTATAAGGGTACATAATTTTAGAAATGTACATTTGGGCAAAAATTAAGGTTTGGTCAAAATAAATGTGGGAATTCCTAAACCCCATCGTAAAGATGACAGCTCTGTTCTGACTGCCAACTAAAACAAAGCATGTGCCTGTGGCCAGTCACAGCTGTGGGGGTGTGTTTTGAAATTCTGGCCATGCCGTAAAACTTGTTGATGTCATTTGATAGTATAAATGTAGGAACTTTACTCCACATAGGACACACTGCTTCCAGAACACATCCAGATTTCCGTGCAGTGTCTTGTTCCAGAACTCTTCATCTTGTAGCTGACTCCAGACTTCTTTGAAGATCCAGATTTCTTTGCAGAAACCAGAATGTAGCCTTGCTGAGCTAGACCAAATTTCAAACATCCCAAACTTCAGGGGATATTATTCTGCTTCAGCTTGTCTAGCTACCATTAAGGCTTGCCTGCTGAAACTTGCATCCTGTAATCTGCCGTGTCTAGTGAACAGAGGGGCCCATCCAAATCCAGTCTGAGGTGCAGTCCAAAATTTGCCAGAACTGTGCCACTGATCCAATCCCTCCAGAAGTGCCCTGATGCCGATAGACCTGACCCGATCCAATGACCTTAGCGTGACGGTCCAATTTAATTACAAGGGACTGTAAGTATTAATAGAAAGAACCGTGACCCATAGCAGTCTACATTGTATCATCCCAATCTCAACCCATTCCATCTTTAAAATCAGAACCCTAATATTGTTAGAACCATTTTTGCACTGATTTTTCTCTCATCTGTGTTATTAAACCATAACCCATTAGTGATTTGGATTAATTAAAGTAATTCCCATACAGAACGGAAACTAGAGTATCAGACATGTATAGTTATGGGCGGCCATGAGTAACTGTGGAGATTCATGTGTGAAATTCCCTTTTTCATAGTCATTAAAATAGTGTAATAAAACCAATTTGTCATTTTTAAAATCAAATTCCTGTTTCAATTTTGTACCTATTTTGCAAAAACGCCTCTCACTAAAACCTCCATAACTTCTTCAATTTTAAAAATAGAAACAAATTTCAACTCTCACTGATACCTGAGACCATTAGCTACATTCACAAATAAAAATTGCGGAACAGTGTATTTGACCCGTTTTTATCAAAAATCGCATAGTAAAAGTTTGCCACGAATTCACATTTTAGAAAAAGTTTCCCACGTGTCTTTTCCCATCCAAAGGTTTCTTCAATCCCATCCTGATCTAAAGTGTGTACTGTTGTTTATATTATAGTTCACATGGGCCTCATTACGACTTTGGAGGCAGCCATCTTGCTATTAGCACCATGGGTGCCTCCAAAGTCGTGTCCGGGTTCTCGGAATGGGTACTTACCGTGTCATTCCAACCTTGGAGGACCCGGTAAGTCCCCATTCTGAAAACCATTCCCCATTCCCATTTGAGCCCCAGCAGGGCTCAATGGGAATGGGGAAGGAGCTAATAACGGTAGCGGGCCCGTTATTAGCTCCCTGGTCCCTTGGCGCCTCCCGCTAAGGGCGGCTGGTAAAACCAGCCGGTCTTACTAGGATCCGCTAAGGGACAGCGGAATGCAGCAGTAAGGGTTTTACAGCACCAGCATCCTTACCGGTGCCGTTAAACCCTTACCGTTGCACTCGTAATGAGGCCCATTTGTGTTAGGACCTGGTTAGTGTTGCTTTCCTTAGAATTTCTATCCATTTAAGCATTTTTGCACCCTTTTGCATTGTTTCACCAAGCCATTTCACTGTTCAGTTTAAAAGTGTCATTTTCCAAAAACGGGTTTCTCTCCTGTTTGGGGAGGGAAGATTGCATTTAAACTCTAGCGGCCTCATTACGAGTTTGGAGGCAGCCATGCCCTTAATAAGGGCATGGCTGCGTCCAAACTTGGGCCCGGGTTCCCTGAATTGGGAAATACCAGGCCATTCCGACTTTGGAGGGCCCGGTATTTCCTCCTTCAGGGAATCTGGACCCGGAACTTCCCCATTCCCATTTCAGCCCCCATAGGGCTCAATGGGAATGGGGAGGGAGCTACCAACGGGCCTGTTAATTAGCTCCCTGGTTCCCTGGTCCCATCGCGGGACCCGCAATGGACGTCTGGTCTGACCAGACGTCCAGAGCGGGTCCCACAAGGGAACCTCGTAATAGGGCGGAATGGGATTAACGGCACTGGCACCATTACCGGCGTAGTTAAACCCATTCCGCCTGCCTCGTAATGAGGCCCATTGTCTTTCATTGCTGAATACCTGCTAATTACTTACATCTGTGTAGGATTGCTCATTGGTATCTAAAAAACTTTGCAGGAGGAATATTAACCTACACGCTATCTGTTCACACACCAAAACTGTTCTTTTTCCTGTGTTTTCTATTCTGCATCATTATAAGTGATTTCAATTGCTTGACTTATTTTTGAATGGTATTGTCACCGTTAGGTGATTGCTGTCCCATATACATATATATATATATATATATATATATATATATATATATATATATATATATATATATATATATATATTAAACGTATGTGTGATTTGAATATTAAATATATTAAATAAATATTTACCTTTACAAACTAGCCTGATTACTGGTTCAGTGTGACCTAAGGGGTATTTTGAGACGGGTGTGATATGAGTGGTATATCATTCAGAATATTGAATTTATAGCCACAAATAAAAATTAGTATTTCATTGCGCACTACATGCTAGGCGAGACCTGGGTGTGTGCCTGATTGAAATCCTTAACAGCTGACTGACCACAGCCCAAGCACTCCACCTGAAGATCCCTTTGACAATCTCCCATTATACTCTCAATGCGCAACAGCCACCATCTCTATCCCCTAGATCACTTATAGGCCTGATACGGCTTGTCTACAACTACTCCTCCTACTGGTCCACCTCAACCACTGCCACTCTCTCAACATTTCTTGAGATCATCCCTCAGAAAAGTACCACTAGCAACATCCACCCTATCACTTCGGACCGCTACAATTCCAATTCTTTGTTTCATCCAATACCTCGCCGCCCTGATGACGGTACAGTTTAGAACCCCTTCTATCTGATAGCGACTTACGAAAATTCTAGCCACAGCCAAATCAGGCTCCCCTGCTGACAAGGCCGCATTGTGCGTCCTTACCAGGCAAGAAATACAGTCATTGCACACCACCCTTTCAGGACCACGATCTTTAGGCACTGGTGCTCCTGAACTCTCCCACTCCATGCATCCTGTTGATACTACTCTCATGCCTATGTGAACAACCCTTGGGGACCCAGACACGGCGCGTGTTATAAATATTCTACCTCCATGTAGCTCCTCTGATTTATACCATATGACACAACAGTTCCCTTCCTTGCCTGAAAATCCCACCCTGTTCTTAGACCATTTAAATACTGTCAATACTTATTACATCCTTCCATTGGGGATTAAAAACAACTTCTCTGGGCTGTTTTGAAAGAAAATCTTTATTAAAATATTATGGATAAACTCCAGTGGGCTGATGAACTGAGCCACGATGTGACCACTGTTGGTAGTTTAACTCAATTATCTGATCTCATTAACCAACAATATCCCACCAAATCCGATTGGTCAAAGATTTCTGCTGGCAAGCAAAACAATCCAAACCTCTTTCAGCCTACCTTTCTCGGCTCATTGACAGTTTTAATAAATATTCTGGTATTGAAAATGCTGCTGAAGATGCTACTTCGGCCCTTGTCTCCCTATTTATCACTGCACTCACACCTGAAATATCCAATAACATTCAAAATGTCCAAATTGGATGGCAAGCTGAATCCATTGACAAGGCCTTGCAGGTCGCTCAACATTTCTATGACACACAGAAAACACAGGAAGACTATGGCGTTACTCGCCTCATGCCGCTACAGGTACAATATTTTCAAATTGAAGGGTCCTGTTTCAGGGGACATCCTGGACCACCATACCAGCACTTTGGTCAACAGACCACGGGCTCCTCCAAGGGGCCCCAACAATTTTCTCAAGCATTTATGCCTTCCCAACAGGCTCAACCTGTCCAGAATTGTTGCCTATATTGCAAGCAAAATAGCAAACTCATTGATCAATGTCCAACGAGTCCTCCTTGGCCGCGACAGTACTTGCCTCCCCAGACCACCTTCCTCACCCCTCCCAACCAGGTTTATCTACCTCCTCCTCCTACACCTACACAGGCTGCAAAGGGTGTAGGTCTTTTGCTCACAGTTCCTGCGTACCTATGTGCATCTCATGCAAATGGTGTTGGCCATATTCTTTCTGCTAAAACTGTACGCATCGCAAACACTCTGTGAGATTCCTTTGCCTATGGTCCCACATTATATGATCTCCCCTTGCAAGCAGAAGAATGTTTTAAGCCAGTCATTTATTCCCTCATATAACAGGGGATTCTCTACCACACAACACTACTATTCTTCACAGGACACAACAAACAATGTTTCTTTTGCTCAAGATATACATGGACTTAACAACGCTGTCATCCCGTCCCATTCTGTAGTCCCTGATCCTGTCACCATCCTTTCTTGCATTCCACCAAGCACACTATTTTTCACGTGCATTGATTTAGCATTGGCTTTCTTCTCTTTCCCCATCCATCCTGATTCACAATTCTTTTCAGTGTTTTCCTACAAAGGTAGACAACTCACCTACAGATAGCTCCAATTTGTTGACTCTCCTTCCCTCTTTTCCCAAATACTCAAGGAAGACCTCCAGGACATCACATTCCCTAGCGGTTCCACCTTGATGCAGCATGTTGATGACCTCCTCTTAGCGTCACCATCATTTGAGGCCTCCCTCTCTGACTCACACACTCCTCTCTTGTACCTGGCTGCTAAAGGCCACATGGTGAACAAAACTCAGCTCCAACTTTGCCTTCCCAATGTCCGCTATTTAGGGCATGACATCACACAAGGTGCTAGTTGCCTCGCTCCGTCCAGAATTTCCTGTATCATTCAATGCCCTATCACTGTCACCAAAAAGAAACTCTACTCCTTATGCGTGATGACAATTGTCTGTCTCCCTTGGATCCTTGATTATGCTTCCATTGTGTCCCCTCTACAAAAGATGCTCTGCGACTCCCAACCTGACAGCCTGCTTTGGAAATAGGAAGCATCCACTGCCTAAACTAAAATAAAATTGTCCTTCTCTGTTAACCCGGCACACGCCCTACCAGATTAATCCAAGCAATTCATCCTGTTTTATGATGAAAAAGAGGGGTACGGTATTTTGAGAACATAATGGACACAGAATTTTTAAAAAGATCATAATTATGAAGGCGGTGTTGCCATATGTAAGAATGAACTAACTGAAGGATAACTGAAAGTGTTTCATCATGTGAGATAATGAACTTAGCACTCCTCCACATGGGCATCTCTGCAAGGATGATAACCACATTTCGTTTGATTCCAGCCCCTGTTGAGGCCCCCTGCACCTGTGTGCAGCGTCGTTTGTCCCGGCCCCTCTTGCTCTCTCTTCCCCTTCCCCTTCCCGACCCTCCTCCCGCCTCCCAGCCCGCCCTCTCCCCTGATAGGCCACCTGAATTCCTTGTAGAAAGTAGCCCTCTGCAACTCACCTCGAGCACCACTTTCCATCTGGAAGCATCGAGGTGAGCGCAGCATACTGTAGAGCCTTCTGGGCCCTGATTTTGTTTGTTTCCAGCCCTTGTTGAGGCTCCCTGCACCTGTGTGCAGCGTCGTTTGTCCCGGCCCCTCTTGCTCTCTCTTCCCCTTCCCGACCCTCCTCCTGCCTCCCAGCCTGCCCCCTCCCCTGATAGGTCCTGACAAGAAGATCTGCACTCATTACCAGTCCTCCCAGGGCAGCCCACTGCCCGGCAGCCCATCGGCTAAGGACCTGAGGCCAAGGACGGCTCCTACAAAGACGGCTCCAGGTCGTATCTGCAGGTTTCAGCAGGAGAAGCAAGAAGCCAACATCAAGTAAGTGTGGAAAGGGCGAGGCCAGAAGCAATTACTTCACGCCATACTACCCTACCACTCAACTAAGGAAGCCTCAACACTGTAAACTAGTTATATCCGCAGCATAAGTGCATTTAGAAACCCTGTCCTATACCTGCGCAAAACTGAATTTAGAAGTGTGCCCAATAGCCTATCTGTGAAAGTTGGATTTAGAAGTGTGCTCAAGAGCCTCTCTGTGAAAGTTGAATTCAGGAGTGTGCCAATAGCCTCTCTGTGAATGTTCAATTTAGAAGTGTGTCCATTATCCTCTCTGTGAAAGTTGAATTTAGGAGGGTGCCCAATAGCCTCTATGTGAAAGTTGAATTTAGAAGTGTGCCCAATAACCTCGCTGTGCAAACCCGAACTTAGAAGTGTGCCCAAGAGCCACTCCGTGAAAATTGCATTTTGAAGTGTGCCCATTAGCGTCTCTGTGAAAGTTGAATTTAGGAGTGTGCCCAATAGCCTCTCTATGAAAGTTGCATTTAGAAGTGTACCCAATAACCTCTCTGTGATTACTGAATTTAGAAGTGTGCCCAATAGCCTCTCTGTGAAAGTTGCATTTAGAAGTGCGCCCATGAGCCTCTCTGTGAAAATTGCATCTAGAAGTGTGTCCAACAGCCTCTCTGTGAAAGTTGCATTAGAAGTGTGCCCAATAACCTCTCTGTGATCGCTGAATTTAGAAGTGTGAATTTAGAAGTCTGTCCAATAGCCTCTCTGTGATTGCTGAATTTAGAAGTGTGTCCAATAGCCTCTCTGTGAAAGTTGTGTTTAGGAGTGTGCCCAATAGCCTCTCTGTGAAAGCTGCATTTAGAAGTGTGCCCAATTGCCTCTCTGTAAAAGCTGCATTTGAAGTGTGCCCAATAGCCTCTCCGTGAGAGTTGAATTTAGAAGTGTGCCCATTAGCCTCCCTGCCCATTAGCCTCTCTGTGAAAGTTGAATTTAGGAGTGTGCCCAATAGCCTCCCTGCCCATTAGCCTCTCTGTGAAAGTTGAATTTAGGAGTGTACCCAATAGCCTCTCTGAGAAATGTGTGCCCAATAGTCTCTCTGAGAAAAGCTGAATCTAGATGTGTGCCCAATAGCATCTCTGTGAAAATCAGAATCTAGAAGCACAATTAGAAGTTGAATTCAGAAGTGCGCCCAATTGCCTCCCTGTGAAAAGTCAAATTTAGAAGCACATTTAGAAGCTGAATTTAGAAGTGCACCCAACAGCCTCTCTGTGAAAAGCTGAATCTAGAAGTGCATTTAGAAGCCGATCTTTACAAGTGCACCCAATAGCCTCTATGATTCTAGAAGTGTGCATTTAGAAGCTGTGTTCCCAGAACTGTGCCCCACAGCCTCATTGAATCTAGACGAATTGCGCCCAGTAGCCGCTCTGTTAATCTAGAAGTGTGCCCAATACCCTCTCTGTGAAAAGTTGAATTTAGAAATGTACCCAATAGCCTCTTAGTAAATTTTAGAAGTATGCCCAATCGCCTCCCTGCAAATTTAGAAGTGTACTCAACAGACTCTCTGTAATTCTAGAAATGTGCATTTTGAAACTGAACTTAGAAGTTGCTCAACAGCCTCGCAATATCTGCCTAAAATAATAATAAGCATATCTGTATTACAGCTTACTAGAAGAAAGCCTAACCAACAGCGTAACTGTGCTGTAGCTACAACTAAATAGGCCGCCCAGTTAGTATATCCTAGGATCTAACGTAACTGTGCTAACCGTGCTGTAGCTACAACTAAATAGGCCACCCTGTTAGAATTTCCTAGGATCTAGCTATATCTCAAACGGCCTAATATCTGCAAGCCAGTACAATTGTACACTAAAACCTAGAATAAAGTGAATAATATCACCCGACTCCTTGGAACCTTGAGTACAAGACGACTCACAGCCAGTGAAGCAGCGGAACTTATAAAGTCCAATAAACTGTAAGTTGCACTTGAGACTGCACCTAACAACTCGTACTAGGCATGAGTGCATCCACTCCTCCAGAGTCCGTCAGAAATGACCACCATAATCTGCCCCCTGTTGGGTGTTCTGACCCACGTTTGGACTATTATGCTACAACATTTGGTGCTATGGGCTTAGGAAATCCAAGATGGCCGAAAAAGCCCACATGTGCGCCAGAATCTATGAAAACCGCGCAGTTTGTGTGCACACCAAAATGGTCGCCTGACTTGCCACCCCCCGGTGCAGGTGTGCTGGGTCAGAAGAGCCATGAGTGAAATGGGGTGCCAAAGAGAAAAACAGCAGTGCCTGTTCGCTAGAAAGCACTTTAAAAATCACCCTTTGTTTCACTGAAGGCAAGCTCAGAATGCCCATTTAAAACATTGCAGAATATCCAGCAATCTCACTGAACACCAGCAGACATTTGACAGAATAAAGTCTTGTGGGCATACAAAATCTGGAAAGAGGATGAGCCTAAAATAATGTTCATAGCAAAACTGGCTGAGCTCTGCAGGTCTGCAGCAGCCTAACTGAAACTGGATTTAAAACTACCAAAAATCGAAAATGTTTAAATTAACTGAGTGACCTACTTTTGAGTGTCACATAGTTTGTCACTGTTGAAATGTCATAGTTTTGAACTTAGAATCAGCATTCTAGCTGCATATGTAAAAATTGTCTTGACTTAAACTGGGGAACAAAAAGTGACATTTTAACAGAAACCTGGCTTAATGAAACTGAATTCTGCCTGACATCTACCCCCACAGGAATAAAAACCTGCTCAGCCACTCTTCCCCTTGCCAAAAGGAGTTGTCACCTCTCTGATTAGATTAGGGGTGGAGCAGCTACAGGGAGTTGAACAAAGGTCTGTCCTGGGCCCAGGCAGATGGTTTATTAGGGTGGCCGTAAAAAAGATTCCTCTTGGCAGAAGCTGGGAGGGGCATAGTCTCTGAGCTTGGCAGAAACTGGATAAACTGGTTTCTACACCATGAGACCTGAAAAGACACACCCCTGTTGGCCAGAATATGATTCTAAGAAAGATGTATAACTCATGGTGCGGAATTGTCAAAATTATTTAAATGATACCATAATTCTTGTGATTTTTCTGTGCACATTTTAAGACGCGTTGGGAATTTGTGTGATGTTCTGGGGCAAAACCCCGCTATTTATGGATACTACAGCCTCTGTGTTTAAGCTAGAGACATGGGAATTTACTGGAGTATGTATGGACAGGCTGTGTATATGTGTATCATTTTTAATGAAGAACCAAGGTTGCATAACCCAATAAAATCGAAAATGTTGCCGTTTCTGAATGCAAGCCTTCAGGAGGAGCAGATTTGGGACAGAGACTACCTCATGTGATAGGTAAAATGTACATGCAATAACAAACCACTATGTATTTGAGAAATGTGTATTTTGATCAAATATAGATTTGTGGGCAAACTGACCAGGGGAGGATCCTCTGACCCATAAAATCTACAGCATCACTCTAACTCACAGTTCCTTCCCCTATCATGGGAGAGGGGAGAATTGGGCCAATGACAAGTTGAAAGAGGGGCTGGCTAGTGATGCTGCACACACACCCACTTTCAAAACACATACAAAGAGACTGCTGGGACAGGTAGGGACATTCAATTCCATTTGCCGCGGAGCATGCTGACCGACAACTTCACATCCAGAGATCCAGACTTCAAATCCATCAATCTCCAGAACCTGTAGCAGTACCCAGAAAGCAGTGTTACATCCAGGATCCAGAACCAGATGCCAGAGATCCAGAGTGACCCAGACCGCTGTTAGCAGAACCAGAGAGCTGACCCAGATCACTGTGAAGTGCCGAGACCAGAACCGGAGTCCAGTCCAAAACCTGACCAGATCCGTGGGGAGGCCCATTCCTTTTAAAATTATATTGTGAGTACCTAGCAGAACTGTGCAGAACCTATCCCTTAGTTAAAATAAACTAATGCAAGCTATTTTAACTTAAGTAGAACTGTCTCCTAGAGATCCTGTCACCTGTCATTCTTAAGCTGCGAGCTGTCATCTGTAATTCCAAAGTTGCACGCTGTCACTTGTCATTTTGAGTTGTTTTAAATCTGAAAATCTACCTTTACTAAATCGTTCATAACTCCGGAACCGTTTGGGCTAGGAACGAAATTTAACTTTCGTTTTGAAGCTGAGATTCTAACCCAACATGATAGTGCTACTCCTTATAGATGTTCTGTAATCGCGAGACACGCACTCAGATATATTTACTGCGATTCGCGATTTGCCCTGATTTCAGTCACGTGTAAAGATCTGCAGCTGTTGCCTTCCGTTAAAAAAATTTGTTTGCAATCTGCTAATCATCCATAGAGCATTGCTAACCCGAGCCTGAACAATATAAAGTAGCCATCACCTACCCTGAACCTCTAGAGGGAATTAAAGGCATTTTTGGCGCATTTCACTTCCTTGCCACCACATTCCAAAGCATTTTGGGCCTGTGTTTAAAACTCTGACCTGTTTTCCTCTAAGCTTGCTGGGGGGGAACTGAATTTCGTATTGTATTGATTGCATTCCTGAGAACTGTGTGCTCTTCTTTCCATCTCCTTATATTGCATAAAGGGGGGTGTGAATTTTCAAAGAAAAGTGATTACATTGCCTTTTAGTGAAGTCCTATCAAGTCGATTTCTGTGCTGCATTCTTTTTCATCTGTGCAATTCATTGAAACCATAAAGCATTCTCTGATACTTTATTCCCCTGTTCCTAGTCATAAGTCACCAGAACTGTGCTATTGTAGGATTGCTTATTGCTGATTACTGCTCATATGCCTAAGTGTGCTATCAATTATTAATTTATTATCAAAGTGTGATACATCTATAAATTGTTTAATTTTTTCAAATAAATCTTTTAAATTTGCAAAACAAACCTACTTCTTGGCTCAGTGGGGTCAGGGGGATTCTAAGAGAGGGGTGTTATACAGGGGTAGTCATCCAGAACTCATGAACTGGACATAAAGTTATATCAATAAGGGTTTTCATTCAGTATTCCAGACTAGGCGTTGACTTAGCTGTAGTGTTGAATTGAATATCTCTTACAAAGTGGGGGCTCGAGCCGGACGTTTGGGTTAGATCTATCACTTGCGAAGATTAATACACTGTGCCAGATAACCAGATACACATATCCGGTCGGATTACCACGCTGTGTTACGCTGTAAAGCACTCCTCAAAGGAACGCTCTAAGGAAAAGGTCTGTTTTGCAAAAATAAAATACAAACTTCTGTAAGTCAGGAAGGAACTCAAATTCCAGAATGACGACCTTGGTAGATATGAAAATAGCCAGAGAGCACTTCTTACATGAGCTATTTGTGAGAGGTGAATGGACTCATCAGGACCAAACGGTCTGGTTGCAGGCAATCGCGCAACAGGTCACTGAACCAGGGTCAGATACATGGGGAGATCGGGGTCCCCTACATGTGGCCCTGAGTGAACTATACATGGCCCCTAAGGCCAAGGATGAGCACAACAAGATTGCCAGGGTAGCGACATATTTATATTTACATATGGGAGCCATGCAGGACAAATGTGATCTGGCGAGTAGGCAACTGCTGGTATTACAGAAGGCCCAATCTGATCTGGACTCTTCTGAGCAGAGGCTGCTCAGGAGCCAGGAGTCAGAAAATGACAGCAGATGGTACATCACTAAAATAAAGGAGGATATGGATGTGCTGCAACAGGAAAAGGCGGACCAGGATACCAGATTTCTGGCCTTGCAGAAGGAGCACCAAGAAGGTTTGGACTCCCTACTGCAGAGCCAGAAAAATCTGGAGCAACAGTTAGACTTCAATAGGGCATGTGCTGAGCAGGTAGTCACCCTGCAAAGCCACCTAGATAGGGAGAAGGCAGAGAGCAATAAACTCATTTTGAAAGACCTGGATACCCAGGCAGAGTTTGACCAGGAGCGCCAGAAAACTGGTGCCTTCCAAAGGCAAAGGGACGACCTGGCGGCACAGATGCAGGCTCTTAGTCAGGAAAGGGATACCTTAGGCCAGGAAGTCTGCCACTTAAAAAGGAAAATGGAAGAAAATCACCTGGCCCTCCAGGGACTGGGTGACCTCCAAAAAGAACACCAGAACTTGTTAGAGCATACCAGGAGGGTGGAGGATGCTCTGGCAAGAAAGGAGCAGGCCAATAGGGACACAGCTCAGGAGGTAACCCTCCTGCAGCAGAGACTGGCCCAGTACTCCAGGACCAATCAGGAGGCACAGAAAGAAAGTGAGGCTCTCTGTCAGCACAGTGATAGGCTCCAACAACAGGTAGCGATGCAGGAGCGACTGATAGAGTCTAGTAAGGCCTTAACTGAGGAACTGAAAGCGCAGGCTCTTGCATTGCAACAGGGAGCAGGGGCGGATAGAGACCAGGTTCGCTGGGAAAGGGAAACTCCTGAGCATAACCTCAGAAGCCCAAGTACCAGAGGCTTTTATCTATCTCAGTCCCTGGACTCTGCCACCCCCATGTCCCCTGGCGCACATGAGCACCGGGCCACAGGGATGGCAGATTACTATCCAGCCAGAAGAATGGGGCTCATAGGCCAATACCTCCCAGGAATGGATGGGCGGGCATCCGGGTATGGGCACCCAAGCACAGTGAAATTTAGTGGGGAACCCCAGGAGAATAGGCCCATTAAGGGCATCCTGAAAACTTCTGCCCAGTTAGGCCAGTGGGGGGTACCCATCAAATCCTGGCAGCAAGGAGGAATCTGAAGACTCCTCTGAACGGCGCAGGACACAGGAGACCAGGTCCCCACATTCTGCCAGCCATTCCCAGACTCGCAGAATCTGGGAAAACCTGGAAGATCAGACAGGAACCTATGGGAGCAGTGCCTCTGAGTCAGAGGATGAATGGACCAGGTTTACCCGAACCAAAAAGGCCAATAAGGCAAAAAGGGCCTTGCTTAAGGACCCATTGAAACAGAGTAAGGCAATCAGGAGTGTCATCACGCCTTATCATAAGAACGCCAAGTACTCTGTTTGGGAACACTTGGAGCTCTATGAGCAAATAAGGGAGACCTTTCATTTGAAGGACAGCCAAAGCTGTATCCAATATGTAAAGTGGACATTCTCCCCAGAGTACTCCAGTTTTTTTGCGGGGCTGGAGGACCAAAATCATTCAAGGTGGTCCACCTATAGGGCGGCCATATTAAAACATTTTTCTGTTCAAAGAAATCCCTAAGAGGCTCGCAAGGCAGCCTACAATTTGCAATGTGGGGAGGATCAGGCCCCACAAGAATTTGTGCAAGAACTGAAACGTACCTTTGCGCAGACCACCAGAAGGGTGCGCACAGACAGCAGAGAATTTGTCAATACATTTTTCCATGCCTTGCCCAAATATATAATGACCCAGCTCGTGAGAGATTTTCATGAGATCTTTAGACTGGGTCATTGAACAGGCTACCCGGATCTATGAGGTGCAGAAGCCCATAGAAAATAAAAGCAATACCCAGAAAAATCCCAAAACCAACAGCACCCCTGCTGCTGCCAAAGTGGCAGAGGTAAAGGTCACCCCCGTTTTGGATTTGGAGTGGGGGGGCCTAAAAACCTACCTGCACCTAATAATTCGCAGCCCAGAAGGCCCTCGGGCCAGTCACAGACAGGGAGTCGAGGAGGTAGTCCCACAAATGGGGTCCCCCGCTCCCCTGACTATGTATGTCCCCGCTATAAGGGAAACCGACCAATCCTGGGTTATGTGTGGACTCCTCCAGCCCAAGGGGGGGGATCCGGCCAAGCACCTAACCCAGGGAACTTCCCTCCCAACTTCCCACAGGCGGGCAGAAATTCTCCAAATCCTGGGCAGAACTTTTTCCCCAGGTATCCGCCCAATTTCCAGCCCCAAAATCATCCATCCTTCTTTTCCCAATTCCCTGAGCCCAGACAACCTAATCCGGGAGAGGGGAGGCCAAGGGTGGAGGGGTACCAAAATCTTCCCAACCAGGGGTACTACCAGAGAAGGGATAGCTACCCTTCCCGGGATCAGCCCAGGGGAGAAAATACAGCCCTGTATCAGCCTGAGCGGGTTTCACAACTTGAGCGCCAGGTCCAAAATATGGCACGAGATCTGGGTCACATACTGAGGGCTCAACAGAACCCTCAGATGAGCGTGCCACCTCAGAATGCCCCAAACTCTGGACCTGGTACTCCAGAACAATGACGGGGGCAGCACCCCGATAACACACCGGTTCCCAGGGAGGAGGCACAAGGGGAAGGGGGGTGTAAAGCCTTGGAGGAAGCTTCCTTCCCAACTTGTAAACAGCCCCTGGAAAACCAGGAACCGGAAACAAAATCTCCTGCCCCTGAAAGCCCGCTTCCCAAGGAGCAGAGGGGGGGTAGGAGAAACAAAGGACCCAAACAGACCCACTTTGTGGAGGAGGTACAGGTCCTCCAATGTGAGGGAGAGGGAACCTCAGAGGATCCTGGGGAAAGGACCTTCTCCTTCAGAGATGGGGGAACTCCTCCCAAGGAAAAATGGGTCCCAAGGGATGCCAATTCAGACTGGGGAGATATGGAGACTGAGCTGCCGCCACCCATCATCTCATCCCAGAACCCACAATACCGAAATCCCCTGGTTCAAACCCATCCTGGTGACTGCCTCCAAAAAGAGGGGGGCGGCCCAGAACCTGAACCAGGGGAACCCTCAATGGCTCTGATTTCCAGTTGCCAACTTTTTCTTTCAGATTCCCAAGGCTCTCCACAGAATTCTGCCCAAATCTCTTCTCTCGCCATGTCCAAAACTAGAAAGTTAGCCCACCAGTTGTCCAAAAATGTGCATTATCTGTGCCCCCTTGAGGAGAAGGAGGGAAGATACTATGCCCCGGTACAAGTACAGGGGCAGGGTACAATTTTGGCACTGGTGGACACTGGATCCCAAGCTACCCTTCTGTCCAAAAGGGCCTTTGAGGAACTAAATGCAGGAAGGGGGGAGAATTACCGAATTCCTCTCACCTCTCTTCCTGGACAACTGCAGAACTTTGACGGGAAGGAAATTCCCATTGAGGGGACTGCAGACTTGGACATTAAAATTGGGCGACACAAGGTGAGACACCCGGTCATAGTAGTGACTCCAGAGGGCACCCCTTGTTTACTAGGGAATGACCTCCTGAGAAGGTTGTCACCCCTAATAGATTGTGTAAACAAGGTCCTCCGGACCAAGACTAGCCGACCGATAAAATTAAAACAGAGTGTCAACCATGTTAGTTTAAACGGCACCTGCCACATGGTTGAACAAAAATCTGACCAAGTACAATTTCACTTCCAGAACAACCAAATTCCAGACGTGACAGTAATAGCAGTAGGACAACAGACTGGTGATGGGGGGTCCTCTCTATTTCTGAAAATCAACCTTCCTTCCAGTTTAAAGTGGTATTCCACACTGGAAGGAAACACCCTGAAATTCTTTACTAATCCACAATCAGAAACTCCCACTCCTATAGTCCAGAAAGATGTGAAATCAGCTCAGAGCCTGGCTGATATTCAGCAAATTGGAGAGCAGTTGTTCATCCCTGTTCAGTTAAATGATGGGAAGGACTCTGTTCTCGCTCGAGTGTGCGTGAACAACGGTAAGAGCTACATCAGCGAAGCCATGTTCCGCCAACTCCCAAAAGATCCAGCCATTCCCACATTCAAACTGATAGACAAATGGGAAATGGACCTGGAAGCACCTAATTCCAAACAGCTCCTGCCAAGCAGGTGTATGCTCCAAATCTCCATTGGCAACAAGAGCATAGTCCATAATTGATGGGTCGTGCGAGACGTCACTGCTGCCTTTTACTTAGACAGTGACATTCTCAATCGCTTTGCCATTAGTTTGGACCCAATAAACTTCAAAGCTTGGTCCCGATTAGCGGATAATCCCATGGGCTTTGATGATCCAGAAAAAGCATTTAGGTCAGCTCAATTGCTACCTTATGCAGTTGAAATTCAGATTAAAGAGAAAGTCACCATCCCAGAAAGGACCCGACAATTCTCCCTGGAAGTTAAAGTTAAAAGAGGACAATATTTGCAAAACCCTGATGCTTATATACATCTAAATGCTTCTCTCCAACAGCAAGGGTTGGGGGTAAACCCAACTCCATTAGTCAACATAGAACATGACACCATTCCAATAGAGGTGGATAACAGCGACTTAAAGAGTATTACTCTAGCCGCAGGCACCATTATTGGAATGGCGATTGATGACCAACATTTTTCCATTGATCTAGGAAATGAACTGTTAGGACCAATCCCCAAGGACTGTTTTGACAGTGACAGTGAGGACAATACAACACCAGACAGTATTTTTACCCAGCATGGGGGGAACTTCCTGGTGTACACTTCTTGCCCTTATGGTAAGGAAGATGTGACTTGTGACTTCAGGAGGGATGAGGTGATTTTCCAGGTCCATGAGGGTTGCCTTTCCCACCTGAAGCCTCCAGTCCAAATCAGCACTCTGACCAGGGACTTCTCCACACAGCTGGAGGAGGCCGCTGAGATAGCCAAACCAGAAGTCTTTCCAGGCTTCAGGCAGATGGTGGAAGAGAGAGTCAACCTAGCTGATGCCTGTGTGACTCTGGAACAAAAGCAAAAGTTGAAACAAGTTTTCTTGGATTTCCAAGATCTCTTTGCGGTAGACTCATATGACTGTGGCCGCACCGACATCCACACAACAACAATCCCCATGGACCCTGGCATGACTCCAGTGTTTGTGAAGCAATATCGCTTTCCTCTCGCATCAATGGAGTCCCTTACTGAAATAATTAAGAACCTAGAGTCCCGGGGAATAATCCGTCCAGTCCACAGCACTTTCAATAATCCGGTGCTGGGAATATTGAAGCCAAACGGCCAGTGGAGACTCTGTGCTGACCTTAGGGAGCTCAACAAACTGGTCCATACTTTCCGATGGCCTCTGCCCTACATTGACCAAGGGCTGGCCCAGATCCAGGGGTCACAGGTATTCACTGCAATAGACCTGACCAATGGATACTGGACTGAGCCTGTCAGTAGGGAGGACCAATACAAGCTGGCTTTTACCTTTGGGGGCCAGCAGTACACATGGACCCGGACTCCCTTCGGATACCTCAACTCCGGCAATGAATTCAACATTTTCCTACATAAGGCCATGCCCGACCTGGGTGCGAGGGGTAACCTGGCTTATGTAGATGATGTCCTCATCAAAAGTTCATCTGTGGAGGAGCACATAGCGGAGATCCGTTATGTTCTGACGCAGTTGAGGGCCGCCGGAGCAAAACTTTCCTTTCAGAAAGCACAGTGGTGTAGAACCCTTGTTAATTTCTTGTGGCATGAGATTACTTCTCAGGGTCTCTGTCCGCAGGAAAAGAAAGTGGAAGCACTTCAGAAACTGAAAGACCCCACAACTCTGCGGGAACTAAGGAGCCTCCTTGGACTGACTAACTACAGCAGAAAGTTCATTGAGGGCTACGCAGAGATCACCTGACCCCTGATTCATGTCCTGAAGGGGGGGTCAAGAGGGAATGGGGTCCAGAACAAGCAGAGGCGGTAAAACAACTCAAAAGAAGCCTCTCACAAGCGCCTTGGCTAGCTTACCCTGTCAGAAACAAAGAGTTCTTCCTGGAGACGGGGTTCTCTAATACGTGCTTGACGGCAGTATTATACCAAAAGCATGACAAGGTCAATAAAGTAATATCCTATGCGAGCAAAACTTTATCCTCTGTGGAGGAAAAATTCAACGATTGTGAGAAGGCACTCCTGGCAACGGTGTGGGCATTGAAGAATTACCGCCCGTTTATCCAGGGGGAACACATCATTGTGGAGACTCCACTCCAGCCTCTGCAATATCTCCAAAGTGACAGAATCCGGGCCGGAAATGTGAGTAATTCCCGAATTACTTCCTGGATTCTGTCAATGCAAGGCTTTCCTGTGGAGGTCAGATATGGCCAAAACAAGAAGAGTTCCCTCGCGCAAGGTCTGGCTGACTTGCATGATTGTGCCAGAGAAAACTGTCTCGAGGACTAAAGTCTAAAAATCAAGGACAACACGGAGGCATACCTTAATTCCCCACACAAAGTCTTTGAAGAGGACAAGTGTGAGGGAATGCCCACTGTCTATGTGGATGGATGCTCTTACCATGTTGACAACAACGGGGAGAAAGAACTGGTGGCCGGCGTAGGGAATGCATGGGTGAATGAGTCCTCAGAACCCTCCGCTGGATACAAAATTGGTCCCCGAAGTAGTCAGGTGGCAGAATTGATGGCTGTGCATCAGGCCATCCTCACTGCTGTCCAGCATCAACTCCACGAACTGGTCATAATCACAGATTCTGATTATGTACGGAACGGGTTCGTGGAGCACCTGTTTAATTGGAAATCCAGAGGCATGTTATGTGCTAACAACAAACCCTTGAAACATGGGAAGTTGATCCAAAACATTGATCATCTGGTCACATCGAATGGGATGAACATCTACTGGAAAAAGATCAAGGGTCATTCCAAAGTAGAGGGACCAGACAAAACTGGAAATGACTTAGCTGATCAGCTGGCCAAAACCGGGGCCATCCAAGGGGATCTAATTGAGATCGAGTCCCTGTTGGGGGAAATCCAGGTCACTGCTATCACTAGGTCCCAGACAAATGCTCACAATGAACTTTCAATTGCACAATGGAGTAAGGAGACCCCTGATGCTGATTTGATTACCGCTCAGAAGGGGGATCCAATAATTGGTAAATTTTACCAACACATTGAGGACCCTGAGAACTTTCCCCTGACGGATACCGATTACAGTGGGAAAGAGGACCTACGAGTGTTGATGAAATGTCCAAAAATGTTCCGGATCCAAGACGGTTTGTTGGTAAGGAAATCCCAAGCTGGCCATGATCAGTGGGTGGTTCCTACCTCCTTCCGAAGCCTGATGTTAAGTCACGCCCATGATGCGGCTACCGCCGGTCATAGGGGGTTTCATACAACACTTGAGATCTTAAGAGAGGTTTCCTACTGGCCACACATGGGCCAGGACCTCAACCAATACTTGAAGGGGTGTCTTGTGTGTGCACAATTTCAGCCATCATCCCTCACGCACCGTGCACCCCTCCAAAAGAGGGGGATGACACTGCCATGGTCAGATTTGCAAATCGAATTTGTAGGCCCTGTGATTCGCTCGTCTAGAGGAAACAAGTACATGTTGACCGTTACATGATTGTTTACCAAGTGGGTGGAATGTCTCCCAGCCCCAAATTGCAAGGCAGAAACAGCAGCTGCCCTGATGATTAACCACATCTTTTCCCGTTTTGGTCTACCTCAAAGGATTGAGTCAGACAGGGGTAGCCACTTCACCAGTGAAGTAATGACAAAGATGTGGGAGATACTGGGGGTCAAGAGAAAGCTACACATTGCTTACAGGCCAGCTTCTTCTGGGGCAGTATAGAGATATAACCGAATCATTGTGAGCATATTAAAGAAGTTTGTGGCAGATTCTGGGCCAAGTTGGGATATCAGATTACCTCTGGTCCTAATGGCCATCAGATCTACCCCTTCATCTGCAACCAAAATGTCACCATTTGAGTTGATGACTGGGTGCAGAATGGTGCTCCCTCAGCATTTGCTCTATAGGACCCAAGAGCAGACACTGATAAATGCCTCCACAACTCATGAGTATGTGGAGAATTTAAGGAAACACCTTCAACATGCTTTTGCCTATGCTCAGCGGAATCTAGAAAGATCAGCTAATAGCATGAAGACCCACTATGACCTGAAAACTTCCAGGAAGGAATATCAGGTGGGAGACCGGGTCTATCTATACAATTTCCAAAGGAACCAGGCCAGACAGCGCAAATCTTTGCCTACATGGAAGGGACCGTTTGAAATTATAGAGAAGATCTCCCCTATAGCTTATAAAATCCGCATCCCCAAAGGCGGTTTGGCAGAGGGGGAAGACAAGTGGGTCCACATTAATCAGTTAAAATGTTGCCACCCAGGCACACTCTACAGGAATCCTCTGGAATCCCTGAGGGGGCCACTCCAGAGTAAGTCAGTTCTAACCTCTAAATATCCCACATATAGTCTCTAAAATATTATGTTTCTTGTGAGCGACTGTCTCTGAATTATATCTTGTTTTTCAAACTAAAAATGCTACGTCTCCGTATGTATAAAATATATATGTTTGCCAAACCATTAATAGTGGTGGAAAAATGTCTATGAGTAGGTATTGCCGCTTTTGCTTTATCATCCTAGGAGAGATGAAACCATGGAGACCGGCCAACCAGGGACCGGGAGCAAAGATCCGAGGGGCCCAGTGTTCGACCCAATACTCCCATCAGGACCGGCGAGGAGAACCGACTGATCCACCCCTGATGGAGGAAAGGATGCTGAACTTTGTCATCTGCGGAATTGGAAGAAGATGATGCGGAACTCCCAGCACGTGGGTCAACATCCTTAGGACCCCGACATCCCCTCGACTCAATCAAAGTGCAGTCGGGCGGGGGGGTTTGTTGGGTGTTCTGACCCACGTTTGGACTATTATGATACAACATTTGGTGCTGTGGGCTTAGGAAATCCAAGATGGCCGAAAAAGCCCACATGTGCGCCAGAATCTATGAAAACCGCGCAGTTTGTGCACACACCAAAATGGTCACCTTACTTGCCACCCCCCGGTGCGGGTGTGCTGGGTCAGAAGAGCCATGAGTGAAATGGGGTGCCAAAGAGAAAAACAGCAGTGCCTGTTCGCTAGAAAGCACTTTAAAAATCACCCTTTGTTTCTCTGAAGGCAAGCTCAGAATGCCCATTTAAAACATTGCAGAATATCCAACAATCTCACTGATCACCAGCAGACATTTGACAGAATAAAGTCTTGTGGGCATACAAAATCTGGAAAGAGGATGAGCCTAAAATAATGTTCATAGTAAAACTGGCTGAGCTCTGCAGGTCTGCAGCAGCCTAACTGAAACTGGATTTAAAACTACCAAAAATCGAAAATGTTTAAATTAACTGAGTGACCTACTTTTGAGTGTCACATAGTTTGTCACTGTTGAAATGTCATAGTTTTGAACTTAGAATCAGCATTCTAGCTGCATATGTAAAAATTGTCTTGACTTAAACTGGGGAACAAAAAGTGACATTTTAACTGAAACCTGGCTTAATGAAACTGAATTCTGCCTGACATCTACCCCCACAGGAATAAAAACCTGCTCAGCCACTCTTCCCCTTGGCAAAAGGAGTTGTCACCTCTCTGATTAGATTAGGGGTGGAGCAGCTACAGGGAGTTGAACAAAGGCCTGTCCTGGGCCCAGGCAGATGGTTTATTAGGGTGGCCGTAAAATAGATTCCTCTTGGCAGAAGCTGGGAGGGGCAGGGTCGCTGAGCTTGGCAGAAACTGGATAAACTGGTTTCTACACCATGTGACCTGAAAAGACTCACCCCTGTTGGCCAGAATATGATTCTAAGAAAGATGTATAACTCATGGTGCAGACTTGTCAAAATTATTTAAATGATACCATAATCCTTGTGATTTTTCTGTGCACATTTTAAGATGTGTTGGGAATTTGTGTGATGTTCTGGGGCAAAACCCCGCTATTTATGGATACTACAGACTCTGTGTTTAAGCTAGAGACATGGGAATTTACTGGAGTATGTATGGACAGGCCGTGTATATGTATATAATTTTTAATGAAGAACCAAGGTTGCATAACCCAATAAAATCGAAAATGTTGCCGTTTCTGAATGCAACCCCTCAGGAAGAGCAGATTTGGGACAGAGACTACCTCATGTGATAGGTAATATGTACATGCAATAACAAACCACTATGTATTTGAGAAATGTGTATTTTGATCAAATATAGATTTGTGGGCAAACTGACCAGGGGAGGATCCTCTGACCCATAAAACCCACAGCATCACTCTGACTCACAGTTCCTTCCCCAATCATGGGAGAGGGGAGAATTGGGCCAATGACAAGTTGAAAGAGGGGCTGGCTAGTGATGCTGCACACACACCCACTTTCAAAACACATAAAAAGAGACTGCTGGGACAGGTAGGGACATTCAATTCCATTTGCCGCGGAGCATGCTGACCGACAAGTTCACATCCAGAGATCCAGACTTCAAATCCATCAATCTCCAGAACCTGTAGCAGTACCCAGAAAGCAGTGTTACATCCAGGATCCAGAACCAGAGGCCAGAGATCCAGAGTGACCCAGACCGCTGTTAGCAGAACCAGAGAGCTCACCCAGATCACTGTGAAGTGCCGAGACCAGAACCGGAGTCCAGTCCAAAACCTGACCAGATCCGTGGGGAGGCCCATTCCTTTTAAAATTATATTGTGAGTACCTAGCAGAACTGTGCAAAACCTATCCCTTAGTTAAAATAATCTAATGCAAGCTATTTTAACTTAAGTAGAACTGTCTCCTAGAGATCCTGTCACCTGTCATTCTTAAGCTGCGAGCTGTCATCTGTAATTCCAAAGTTGCACGCTGTCACTTGTCATTTTGAGTTGTTTTAAATCTGAACATCTACCTTTACTAAATCCTTCATAACTCCGGAACCGTTTGGGCTAGGAACGAAATTTAACTTTCATTTTGAAGCTGAGATAGTGCTACTCCTTATGCTACTCCTTATAGATATATATAGATAGACTCGGAAATATTTACCGCGATTCGC
This sequence comes from Ambystoma mexicanum, assembly GCF_040938575.1. Lineage (NCBI taxonomy): Eukaryota > Metazoa > Chordata > Amphibia > Caudata > Ambystomatidae > Ambystoma > Ambystoma mexicanum. Next base: position 125,342,220 of record NC_090935.1, on the reverse strand, counting down.
GATTTGATTCGCGATTTGACCTGATTTCAGTCACGTGTAAAAATCTGCAGCTGCTTGCCTTCCGTTAAGAAAATTTGTTTGCAATCTGCTAATCATCCATAGAGCATTGCTAACCCGAGCCTGAACAATATAAAGTAGCCATCACCTACCCTGAACCTCTAGAGGGAATTAAAGACATTTTTGGCGCATTTCACTTCCTTGCCACCACATTCCAAAGCATTTTGGGCCTGTGTTTAAAACTCCGACCTGTTTTCCTCTAAGCTTGCTGGGGGGAACTGAATTTCGTATTGTATTGATTGCATTCCTGAAAACTGTGTGCTCTCCTTTCCATCTCCTTATATTGCATAAAGGGGGGGGGGGTGAATTTTCAAAGAAAAGTGATTACATTGTCTTTTAGTGAAGTCCTATCAAGTCGATTTCTGTGCTGCATTCTTTTTCATCCGTGCAATTCATTGAAACCATAAAGCATTCTCTGATACTTTATTCCCCTGTTCCTAGTCATAAGTCACCAGAACTGTGCTATTGTAGGATTGCTTATTGCTGATTACTGCTCATATGCCTAAGTGTGCTATCAATTATTAAATTATTATCAAAGTGTGATATATCTATAAATTGTTTAATTTTTTCAAATAAATCTTTTAAATTTGCAAAACAAACCTACTTCTTGGCTCAGTGGGGACAGGGGGATTCTAAGAGAGGGGTGTTATACAGGGGTAGTCATCCAGAACTCATGAACTGGACATAAAGTTATATCAATAAGGGTTTTCATTCCGTATTCCAGACTAGGCGTTGACTTAGCTGTAGTGTTGAATTGAATATCTCTTACACCCCACTCCCCGTTCTGCCTCCCCTCCCGTCTCCCCCCTCCCAAATCGTCCCCCCTCCTTTGCACTACCTACCATTCGCCTCTCCAAACACCAAGCCAGAGGGGCACGATGGCGAACAAACTACCCTAAGAAGACTCCCCCCGAACATCACCACCGATCAGCTCACATTGCCCATGCCCGCTCTGCTGCACACCCCGCCCTGCAAGCATCCCCCCCGCCTTGCCTACAAACACCCTCCGCCTCCACTCCCCGAACACACCACTTCCCCTCCCTAAAAACTGCATGCCGAGCCTCTGCAAAAACCGAAGCCGCATCCCTCTCCCCCTCTGACTCCCCTACTCTCTCCCACACTCCAATCACAATAAAGAAACTAAAGAGGAACCGTACCTGGTCCCCCTCAATCTCTCAGCACTCCTCGCCTGTCCTGTCTCGACCCACAACCTCTGTACCCCAATCACCTCCTTCCCCCGTAGCTTCACCCTGCCTGAAACCCGTCTCCCTCGACTTCTCTTCAACTACAACCGAAAGTCCTAACCAGCCACACCCTACCTTCAATTCCCCCGAGCCAATCCCGAGCTTCCCAACTCACACAGCCACCCATTCCAGCCCGAAACCCGCCAACTCCGCTGCTCGCCCACTATTCCCATCGATCGTCTCCCGCCCTACCCCTCTCCCTCCCCAACTTCCTCTCCCTCAGCCACCTCCACCTTCCGCTCCGAGACCAACCTCACCTCCCGATGTGAACTGCATCCTATTTAATGCCCGTTCCATAGCAAAAAACAGATACTGCATCTTTGACCTCCTCACCTCGGACAAACCAGATCTGGTATTCATCACCGAAACTTGGCTCTCAGACGACTTCGCCCCAATCGCCAGTGAAGCCTTCCCCCCCCCGGATACTCCCTCATCCCACTGAACCGACCTTTTAGAGGAGGAGGAATAGCATTCGTCTTCAAGTCTCTCTTCCACGCCTCAATTATCGACAGCCAACCTTCCATTCCACACTGCGAATCTCTCCTTGTTAGACTATCCCTCTCCCCATCGCTCTCACACAGCTTCCTAATAATCTACAGACCCCCTGGCTACGATAGACATTTCGCAAACAACCTCTGCAACTCTATTTCCACCCTTCAACTAAACCACCCCAACCTCACCCTTCTTGGAGACTTCAACATATGGCTTGACATCCCCACCAACTCCATGACACACTCTCTGATCGACGGTTTGGACGCAATTAACCTCCAACCCCACTCAAACGGCCCGACTCACTACAAAGGACACACTCTTGATGCCATCTGTAGCTCCAACACCCTGATTCATTTAAAACCCCCCAGCCCTATCCTCTGGTCCGACCACTTAATTCTCTCGTTCACCATTCACTCACCCGACCGCCATCCCGTACTCCAATCTGAACCTCCGAATCTACGCAAATGCTGGAAAAAACGAAAATCGTCCCTGACCTAGCCGACGCACTCCTCCAGTCTCCACCACCTACCTGCCTACTGAACAAACAACTAACCCCGATGCCTTTGACTCATGGCTCAATGCATCTCTGACGTGGCTCACTCTCCCTTGCAAACTGTCAACCCGCTACGGCCAATTCCCCAGATGCTTCACTCCTGAGTTGAATATCACTAAACAACTATATAAATACGTAGAACGCAAATGGCAGAAAGACAAAACCCAGGTGAACAGAGGGACCTTGACCCGACACCTCTATCAGTACAAGGCCGAAATCCGGAAAGCAAAACAAGCCCACTACAACTCCCGAATCCAAAACTGCAAAAACCCAAGCAAAGAACTCCACAAAATCATCTCCGAATTCACCCATCCGGCCTGCAACACAACCGTCCCAACTCCCTCACAATAACTATGTGACTCACTCTCCCTCCACTTCTTCACCACGGCTCTCGAAAGAACAAATACTCTAGCCACCAACCTAGCTCTCTTACATCCCCAAAGCAATTCAACCCCTATACCGGCCACCCCACCAGATGCAACCATTACGCAACCAACGTTTGAATCCTTTAGTCCAATATTACCTGAGCAATTTCACAAACTTCTATCTGCCCGCAAACCATCAGGCTCGCCTCTGGACCCTTGCCCAGCCGCAACCCTCAAAGAAATCTTCACTTCCACCGGCTCAGGTGAACATGCAAGATTCATCATAAACACTTCCCTTTCCTCTGGTATCTTTCCCGACGCATTCAAAACAGCTTATGTCAAACCTCTAATTAAAAAACCCTCGCTCGACCCTCTCGAGCCCAAAAACTACCGCCCCATCTCAAACACCAGATTCCTTGCCAAACTCATTGACCGAACTGCCTACTCCCAACTAAATACATTTGTAATACTAAATACATTTGTCGAAGCACAATCTTCTAGACCCCGCTCAATCAGGTTTCAGAGCCCGCCCCGGAACTGAAACCACCCTAACCTCAATTTGGGATGACCTTAAAATGACTGCAGACTCCGCGGGATGTGCAGCACTAATCCTTCTTGACCTATCCGCTGCCTTCGACACAATCAGCCACTCAATCCTCCTAGACCGCCTCCACTCCCTTGGAATTCGTGGAACCGCTCTTAAATGGATAGTTTCATTCCTCAAGGATCGGTACCAAATAACGATACTCTCCAACTATACCTCCCAAGCCCGACCAGTCAACACGGGAGTCCCACAAGAAGCGTGCCTATCCGCCCTCCTGTTCAATCTCTACTATCACCCTCCCACCACTAATTCGTTCGCACAACATCCTGTGCTACAACTATGCCGACGACACTCAACTAATTTTAAAACTCCTGAACTCAAAACCCAACTGCAGACCTGATCTGGCCTCCTGCCTGCTTGACATAGAACTCTGGATGACCTGAAAGCCACCTCCTGTTAAACCCCTCCAAAACAGAAATCATGGTGTGTGGAAACCTGGAGCTTCTCCCTCAACCACTACCCTGGCCATCCGCCATGGGCAAGTCTCCGACCCCCTCCAACTCAGTGAAAAATCTCGGATGCACCCTTGACTCTAACTCATCCCACTGAGCCGACCTTCTAGAGGAGGAGGAATAGCATTCGTCTTCAAGTCTCTCTTCCACGCCTCAATTATCGACAGCCAACCTTCCATTCCACACTGCGAATCTCTCCTTGTTAGACTATCCCTCTCCCCATCGCTCTCACACAGATTCCTAATAATCTACAGACCCCCTGGCTACGATAGAAATTTCGCAAACAACCTCTGCGACTCTATTTCCACCCTTCAACTAAACCACCTGTAAGAGGATTCAATTCAGCACTACAGCCAAGTCAACGCCTAGTCTAGAATACTGAATGAAAACCCTTATTGATATATCTTTAGGTCCAGTTTATGCGTTCTGGATGACTACCCCTATATAACACCCCTCTCTTGGAATCCTCCTGACCCCACTGAGCCAAGAAGTAGTTCTGTTTTGCAAGTTAAAAGGTTTAATTGATAATTTAAACAATATATATATATCACACTTTATAATAAATTAATAATTGAATATCACACTTAATCTGAGATGATAAAGATTAACAACGGAGAATCTGGCACTAGCACACTTCTTGATAATCACTAAGGAGTTGACATGAAATGGATAAGATAGCAACAATACTTTTATGGTTTCAAATGGATGCAAAGTGGAATGAAATGCAGTACAGAAAATAACTTGATAGGATTTCAGCAAAAGACAATGTAATCACTTTCTTGGACAATTCACCCCCCCTTTTATGCAATGCAAGGAAATGGAAGGAAGGCACACAGTTCTCAGAAATGCAATCAAATGTAATTCAGTTCACCCAGCAACTTAGACTACAGAAGTTGAAAACACAGGCAAAATGCTTATATATGTGCTGGCAATGGAGTGAAAATATGTTAAAATGCTTTTAATTCCCTCTAGAGGTTCAGGGTGAGTGGTATCTAGTTAATATTAGTCCAGGCTCACACTAGCAATGATTCAGGGATAATTAGCAGGTTAAACGAATTTCTGGCAAATGGAAGGCAAGCAGCAGCAGATTTTTACACGTGAAGAAATTTGCAAATCGCGGCAAAATTCGCGAATGCGCCGGGCGCGATTACAGAGGAACTACAAGGAATATCACTATCGTTTTGGGGTCCAAAGACAGCCTAGGATCTCAGCTTCCAGATGAAAGTTACTGCAAGTCTCTAGCACAAACGGTCACGGAGATATGAGCGATTAAATAAAGGTCGTTTTTCAGATTTGAAATTTTAAAGTTCAAAAAGACAAGTGCAGCTTGCAACTAGAAAATGACAAGTGACAGCTTTACAAATGACAGGTGACAGTTAGGAGACTGTTCTACTTAGATTAAAATAGGATTGAATTATATTATTTTAACTAAGAGATTGGTTCTGCACAGTTTTCTAGGTACTCACACTATATTCTTGAGTGAAATGGGCCTCGCCACGGATCTGGTCAGGTTTTAGACTGGACTCTGGTCTCTGCACTTCACAGTGATCTGGGTCAGCTCTCTCTGGTTCTGCTAACAGGTCAGCTCTACTCTGCTGGTCTGGTCTGGGTCTCTGAAGGTTGATGGAGGTAAAGTATGGATTTTCCTGGCAGAGCTTCCAGCTGCAAATGGATTTGAAGGTCCCTATCTGTCCTGTCTCTCTGCTTTTATGTGTTTTTAAAATGGTTGTGTGTGAGCAGCATCACTAGCCAGCCCCTCTCCACTTATCATTGGCCAAGCTTTCATTTCTCCCCTGATTGGGGGAGCTAAGTTGTGTCAGAGTGATGTCATTTTACAGCCTGCAGAAAGTCCACTCCTCCTGTCAACTTACACACAAATCTAGATTTGAACCAAATACATATTTGCATATATTGTTTTAAAATTACACGCACCCATCACATATCACAGGAGGTATACCCTGTCCAAATCTGCTCTTCCTGGGGGCTTGCATTCAGAAATGGCAATATTTTGCACTTTTTAACTGGTTTGCAATACCGGACATTACCCCAAATTTACACACATTTGCGCAAGGAGTATGGACATTAGTTGATGAAGTGTCAGATTTTTCACATGCACACATTTTGAGTAATATCCTCTTTTCCGCTAAAACCCCCCTGAACATACCACCGGTTCTAAAAACCTCTTAAAATGTGGGCAGAAAAATCACAAGAATTATGGTGTCATTTATAAAATTTTCACATGTCCGTACTATGAGTTATCCATCTTTTTCTAAAACCATATTCTGGCTATAGAGGTGTGTCTTTTCATGTCACATGGTACAGAAACCAGTCTTTCCAGTTTCTGCCAAGCTCAGAGACCCTGCCCCTCCCAGCTTCTGCCAAGAGGAAGCTCCATTTACGACTCCCGCCAATAAAACATTTGCCTGAGTCAGGACAGGGCTTTGTTCAGAGCTCCTGTATTCTGTGGGGGCTCCCCTTAATTCAATTATCAGAGAGATGGCATATCCTTAGTGTGGCCAGCAAAAGGCAGATAGGCCTGGGAACACAGCTGTGACTCAAGTTTCACTCCTGATGGGGGTAGTTGCCAGGCAGAATTCAGTTCCTTAAGCCAGGTTTCAGATAAAATGTCACTTCTGTTCCCCAGTTTTCTGCATTCAAATAAAACTAAACATTTTTACATATGCAGCTAGAATGCTGATTCTAAGTTCAAAACTATGACATTTAAACAATTTCAACCTATGTGACACTCAGAAATAGGTCACTCAGTCAATTTAAACATTTAGATTTTTTTAGTGTCTTTCAGTCCAAATTTACTTAAACTGCTGAAATCCACAGCTCAGCCAGTCTTGTTATAAACCTTCAAGTCACTTCAGAATATAACTTTACATTGGATCCACCTCTTAAAATGTCTTTCTTTGGCATGTTTTGGGTTCATTTATTCAGTTTTCTACAAAAAGTAAAATATGGTGGTTTTAAAACGCCGGCTTTTGGATAGTGGTGAGTACTGGTACTGCACCCCTTTTTGGGATTTAAGAAAATGAATTCCCAACAGTTATGGGTTTGCTTTTGGCAATCAGCATTGCCATTCCCAATGGTTTCAGGCTACTGTGTGGGTAGTCCAATGGGGTTTTAGGCAGCGTCCTTCTGTGCCGATAACATCGGCAAAAATGAGTGGCAGCCTATTCTTCATACATTTCCCTGTGCATTTTCTGGGAAGCTCTGGCCATCTTGATGTTTTCCAATACTGCACAGTTTTGAGGTAGGGCTCGGATGCATGGGTAAATACATCCCACACACCCCAACCTCACCCTTCTTGGAGACTTCAACATATGGCTTGACATCCCCACCAACTCCATGACACACTCTCTGATCGACGGTTTGGACGCAATTAACCTCCAACCCCACACAAACGGCCCGACTCACTACAAAGGACACACTCTTGATGCCATCTTTAGCTCCAACACCCTGATTCATTTAAAACTCCCCAGCCCTATCCTCTGGTCCGACCACTTAATTCTCTCGTTCACCATTCACTCACCCGACCGCCATCCCGTACTCCAATCTGAACCTCCGAATCTACGCAAATGCTGGAAAAAACTAAAAATCGTCCCTGACCTAGCCGACGCACTCCTCCAGTCTCCACCACCTACCTGCCTACTGAACAAACAACTAACCCCGATGCCTGTGACTCATGGCTCAATGCATCTCTGACGTGGCTCACTCCCCCTTGCAAACCGTCAACCTGCTGCGGCCAATTCCCCAGATGCTTCACTCCTGAGTTGAATATCACTAAACAACTATATAAATACCTAGAACGCAAATGGCAGAAAGACAAAACCCAGGTGAACAGAGCCACCTTGACCTGACACCTCTATCAGTACAAGGCCGAAATCCGGAAAGCAAAACAAGCCCACTACAACTCCCGAATCCAAAACTGCAAAAACCCAAGCAAAGAACTCCACAAAATCATCTCCGAATTTACCCATCCGGCCTGCAACACGACCGTCCCAACTCCCTCACAATCACTATGCGACTCACTCTCCCTCCACTTCTTCACCACGGCTCTCGAAAGAACAAATACTCTAGCCACCAACCTAGCTCTCTTACATCCCCAAAGCAATTCAACCCCTATACCGGCCACCCCACCAGATGCAACCATTACGCAACCAACGTTTGAATCCTTTAGTCCAATATTACCTGAGCAATTTCACAAACTTCTATCTGCCCGCAAACCATCAGGCTCGCCTCTGGACCCTTGCCCAGCCGCAACCCTCAAAGAAATCTTCACTTCCACCGGTGCAGGTGAACATGCAAGATTCATCATAAACACTTCCCTTTCCTCTGGTATCTTTCCCGACGCATTCAAAACAGCTTATTTCAAACCTCTAATTAAAAAACCCTCGCTCGACCCTCTCGAGCCCAAAAACTACCGCCCCATCTCAAACACCAGATTCCTTGCCAAACTTATTGACCGAACTGCCTACTCCCAACTAAATACATTTGTAATACTAAATACATTTGTCGAAGCACAATCTCCTAGACCCTGCTCAATCAGGTTTCAGAGCCCGCCCCGGAACTGAAACCACCCTAACCTCAATTTGGGATGACCTTAAAATGACTGCAGTCTCCGCGGGTGCGCGGCACGAATCCTTCTTGACCTATCCGCTGCCTTCGACACAATCAGCCACTCAATCCTCCTAGACCGCCTCCACTCCCTTGGAATTCATGGAACCGCTCTTAAATGGATAGCTTCATTCCTCAAGGATCGGTACCAAATAACGATACTCTCCAACTATACCTCCCAAGCCCGACCAGTCAACACGGGAGTCCCACAAGGAGCGTGCCTATCTGCCCTCCTGTTCAATCTCTACTATCACCCTTCCACCACTAATTCTTTCGCACAACATCCTGTGCTACAACTATGCCGACGACACTCAACTAATTTTAAAACTCCTGAACTCAAAACCCAACTGCAGACCTGATCTGGCCTCCTGCCTGCTTGACATAGAACTCTGGATGACCGAAAGCCACCTCCTGTTAAACCCCTCCAATACAGAAATCATGGTGTGTGGAAACCTGGAGCTTCTCCCTCAACCACTACCCTGGCCATCCGCCATGGGCAAGTCTCCGACCCCCTCCAACTCAGTGAAAAATCTTGGATGCACCCTTGACTCTGACCTAACACTATCGCCCCAAGTCAACAACGTCTCAAAGTCATGCCACTACCACCTTAAAACCCTTAGGCGCATCTTTCCATATCTCTCCTTTCCCAACAGATGCTCTGCGGTCCAATCAATCGTTATATCAAGACTGGACTACGCAAACCCCTTATACCTCGGAGTCCACACGTACTAAATGAATAAACTCCAAAGGGCACAAAACGCGGTAGCCAAATTGCTTCTTGCGCTTGGCCCAAGAGACCACATCACCCCAGCCCTCAAGACGCTGCACTGGCTTCCAGTAGCCCGCAGGGTGACTTTTAAAACCTTGTGCATCTCACATCGAGCACTGCATAAAACAGGACCTCAATATCTTCAAGACAAGCTAAAATCCTACAACCCCCCACGCACCTTAAGATCAAGCTCAGCCGGCCTCCTAATCATTCTGAAGACAAACTAAATTAGGTTAGGTGGATCATCATTCTCAGCCGTAGCCCCCACGTTATGGAACTCACTCCCACCCCACATCCGCCAGACTGAGGATTTAATGGCTTTTCGCAAACTGCTGAAAACCTGTCTCTTCCCCTAAAATCAACCTGTACCAAACCAACCCAAACAGACCAACAGCAACTCAATGACACCAATCCATCAAACCACCTGATGCAAGAAACTGGCAACTGACATCCCCCAATAATCTAGAAGAGCAAACAGAATTAAATTAATATAGATCAAAGCAGTGAAATGATTAATAGGAGTAATAAGATTTAAACTCCCGAAACAAATAGAATGCATGCGGAGTGAACAAAGTGAATGACATAGACGAATTACTTAGAACAGATAACTATATAGTTTGAATGAATGTGAGATTTGAATGAATATGTAGACCGGATGAGTGTATAGATTGGATGAACATGTTGAGTGGATGAGTGTGTAGAGCGGCTGGATGTGTAGAATAGACAAGCGTGTAGAGCGGATGAGCGCATAATACGGGGAAACAAGTAGAATGCAGAAGCGCGTAAAACAGATGAATGTCCAGAACAGATGAGCGTATACGGGATAGTGTGTAGAAATGACATGTATGTGAACCTGATGAGTATGTAGAGTACATTAATATGAACAATGCATGAATATGGAAGTGTGATGAGTGTGTAGAGCGGAGGAGTGTATAGAATGCAGGAGGGTATAGAATGCAGGAGTGTATAGAGCGGAGGAGTGTATAGAGCAGAGGAGTGCATAGAGCGGAGGAGTGGAAAGACCGGAGGAGTGTACAAAGTGCAAGAGAGGATTGAACGGATGAGAGAATGAGTGAATATAGCGGATGAATGGATAGAGCGGATGAGCGAACAGAGTGGATGAGAGGATAGAACAGACAAGTGGATAGAATGGATGAGAGAATGAGTGGATAAGGCGGATGAGTGGATGGGGCAGACGAGTGAATAGAGTGGATGAGTGGATATAGCGGAGGAGTGTTAGAGCGTATAAGTGGATAAGTGTACAGACTGGATGAATGGATAAAGCGGATGAGTAGATAGAGCGTTATGAGTGGATAAATGTGCAGAATGAATGACTGTACAGAACGGAGGAAAGTATAGAACAAATGAGTCTAGAGATGAACTTATAAGACAGAATATCGCTGTTGAATGCGTGATATGCACGAGTCCTTAAAGCAGACGACTATGAGGAGCAGATGTGTGCGGGGAGCTAAAGAGCACGGGATCAGATAAGTGCAGAGAAGGGAGGAATGCGTAGAGGGATGAATGTGTAGAGGGATGAGTGCATAAAGGGGATGAAGCCGTAAATGGGGTTGATTCGCGTAGATGGAGGAGTGCGTAGAGAGGAAGAATGCGTAGAGGATGAGTGCATAGAAGGGATGAGTGCGTAGATGGGGTAAGTGCATAGATGGGGTGAGCGCGTAGATGGGCTGAGTGCGTAGATGGGGTGAGTGCTTAGAAGGGGATAAGTGCATAGAAGGGGATGAGTGCGTCGTGGGGATGAGTGCGTCATGGGGATGAGTGCACTGTGGGGGTGTGTGCGTCGTGATGAGTGTGTGCATCGTGGGGGTGTGTGCATCGTGGGGGTGTGTGTGTCGTGGGGGTGTGTGCATCGTGGGGGTGTGTGCGTCATGGGGGTGTGTGCGTCCCGAGGGGTTGAGCGCATCAAGGGGTTGAGCGCGTTGAGGGGTTGAGCACGTCGAGGGGTTGAGCGCGTGGAGGGGATGAGCGCGTCGATGGGTTGAGCGCGTCGAGGGGTTGAGTGCATCGAGGGATTTAGTGCGTCGAGGGGTTGAGTGCGTTGAGAGGCTGAGTGCGTCGAGGGGTTGAGTCGCTAGAGTGGATGGTGTGGATAGAGTAGATGAGTGGATGGAACGGACAAGTGGATAGAACGAACGAGAGAATGAATGGGTAGGGCAGATGAATGGATGGGGCGGATAAGTGAATAGAATGGATGAGAGGATAGAACGGACAAGTGGATAGAACAGAGGAGAGAATGAGTGGATTGTGCGGATGAGTGGATAGGGCAGATGAGTGAATAGAGTGGTTGAGTGGATAAAGCGGATGAGTGTTAGAGTGTATGAGCGGATAAGTGTACAGAGTGGATAAGTGTACAGAGTGAATGAGTGTACAGAACGGATGAAGGTATAGAACAGATGAGTGTAGAGATGAATATTTAGAACAGGATATTGATGTTGAATGCGTGAAAGACACGAGTGCTTAAAACAGATGAGTACGGGGAACAGATGAGTGCGGGGAACAGATGAGTGCGGGGAGCAAGTGAGTGCGGGTCAGATAAGTGTGTAGAATGGATTGATGTATAGAGGGTTGAGTGCATAAAGGGGGTTGAATTGCGTAGAGGGGTTGAGCGCGTAGAGAGGAAGAATGCGTAGAGAGGAAGAATGCGTAGAGAGGAAGAATGCGTAGAGAGGAAGAATGCGTAGAGGGGCTGAGCACATAGAGGGGCTGAGCGCGTAGAGGGGCTGAGCACGTAGAGGGGCTGAGCGCATAGAGGGGCTGAACGCGTAGAGGGGCTGAGCGGGGAGAGGGGCTGAGCACTTAGAGGAGTTGAGCGCGTAGAGGGGTTGTGTGTGTAGAGGTGCTGAATGGCTAGAGGGGTGAGTAGGTAGAGGGGTGAGTGGGTACACGCTTGATGCTGACAAGGGTGCAGGCGTGAGGCTGACAAGAGTGGATACAAGGGCATTGAATGGACTGAAGCGCATAGAATTGGGTAACGTATAAAGTATGGTTTGGAACGCAGAGAACGCTCAAAGTGCATTTAACACATAATGACTGGAGCAGGCATGGTGAACTGGAGCACACAGGAGCGAACTCGAACACACGCGCAAGCAGGAATGCATGATTGCGTGACCGAAATATATGGGCCAGACTAGGATGCATGGAGTGGATAGGAGTGCAAGGAATGGACGTATATAGTATGATTTGGAATGCAGAGAATTTCTGAAAGGATATATAACCCATCTTTTCCCATCACCACGCTTACTCTCTCATTACATCACCACTCAACTAGAACACAGTGATACTATGACACCATTCGGTATAACTGTTCTCATTCCAACGCTCGCCGCTCACTCCACATCATTCTAAGTAATTAATGCTGGTAACACACCCCCAGCCACGTGTTCTCCTTAGGCCTAATACAGCCACATCCTTTCTGGATAATTCCTGCCAGAACGAGCACATACTCCTGACCTCACAACCAGCACACTTACAGCTAGAATGCAGCTATTACACGGATACCGCAAGAGCTGCACACATACCCGTTGCCCACACGCACCCTTTTGACTCTCTCTTCTCTCTCTACTGATATGAACTTCGGTTCCCAAGGGCGTTCAACCTACCAGCGCCTTCAGACCATACCAGTGGTATATAAGGCGCTATATAAATGCAAGTTAACAATAATAATAACAATAACATTAAGGACACATTGGGCCTCATTCCAAGTCTGGCGGTCTGGAAATAAGGGTGCAGGTAGCAATTTACTAGCACCACCTCCAGACCGCCAGACTACGAGATTGCCTGCAGGTGCCAGGTCTTCCGGCAGGTCTGATCTGCTAGGAGTACCGGCCTTTGCAGGCATGATTTTCACACAAGCACTGGCACCGTAAGCAACAGTCCTATGGTACACCATGAGAATAGGGACTCACTGTTTCCGCAGCCTGATAACCCAGCCCGCCGCCACCTGTAATATCCCGGTGGCTCCAGGATATTATGTGGCGGAAATGGTATTACGAGGTTGGCGGCAACCCACCGGTAGCACCGGCGGGTTACCGCCAACCTCATAATGAGGACCATTCTCTGTGGTCATGGAGCACAGTGCAGTAGTGCCAAATAACTAAATGTACTGTCATATTCCTCTCTTTGAATGGTTGTACCATTCTTCTGTGTTACTCAGCTATTCCGCTTACTTTCATAATACATCAGTGTTTGAGGAATTGCCATCAGGCAAAGGTGTAGAAACACTGTCTTTTTTAGTTTGATCATTTAATGAAATGATGCAGGTAATTCCACCTCTGAGTGGGTAATCTGCTTATCAGATTCCCCTTTCATAAGTTCCATGCCAAAAACATAGTTTGTACCTTTTTCCTGCTGCATCAGTATCCTGTTGTGCAGTGCTTGCTCTAACAGTGCCACAGAGCAGGTTCATAGGGCCCAAGCGCCCATTTGACAGCTGAAGTGTCAGTCAAGCCTCTGCAGAACGAAGATGTATTTAAAACATGCACCCTTGTACCAAAACCCTATAACTATGAGTTCACTATCCTGGTGGGAGATACATCTTTAAATATAAGCCATGCTTGATTAATGGTATGGTGGGTACTATTTCCAGAATTATTACAGCCTCAGCAATTTGATATCACACATGTGTCAGCCCTGTAAGCCCAGCTCAGACATAAAGGGATTATGTGTATTCTCCCCAGGCAGGCTGTCCTTGCTAGTGCTAGCAGGACTCTTGTCTTGGGAATTGCCTCTCGTTGTTATGTTTCAAGGGCAGGTAACACCCTCCTCAGAAGGACAGCCAATTCACAGTAAGCTATCCTGGGAACATGAATCAAGTAGCACGCCTAGTCACAACAGGATCAGTCTCACACCAGGGTGCTGAAAATCAAAATGCCTTTGGATCTGTTGAGAAGGGGTGGGGATAGCATAGACAGAGGGAGCTCTTTACAGTTAGAGGAAGGTACCATCATTGTGTTTCTTTTTGCCTCTATCTTGCCTTTCTGTCCCATCCACTTCCTATAGCACAAAGCACTTTCGGTGAGATTGCAGAGGACAGGGTTTTGACCACTAAAGCAGGGTATCTTCAGTCCAATCGCCTGTTGGATTTTGCCTTCCAAAGAATGGGTCTCCCACTTCTTCTTTGATTCACTTTTGTATAGACACCTAAGGAATAATTCATTTGACCTCTGTTGTGAGAATTGATTTTTGAAGTCCTCTGCCAGTGAGGTGGAGATTGAGTCTCCAAGACAGAGGAAAGCCCTGTCCTCTAACCATCCCCAGGGACAAGTGGGGGTGAACTGCTGCTGGGACAAGACCTGCATCTCTGTTAGCCACAATGCTACCCAGGACTTCACTGTATTGAAGGACACCTGCAGATGTGCGTCAGAGTATTCTGTGTTTGGATGGGGAACATTTTATTGGTCCCTTCCATTTTAAGTCTGAAATTGTGTTTACTTAGTCTGTAGTGGGCAGTGATGTATATCCCCATGCATATATTTGGATGAAGGTTAAAACCAGTCAGTCAGTAGCATGTCTATGTATGTGAATTATGATAGTCTAACTGTTTTTTTTTCTTTGTATGCTGCTCTGCATGGTCTTTCTTTGAGGGCCCTGTAAAAAAGTTTTAAAAAGAAAAACTCTGTTTGTTAGGGAATAACTATACTCATATAAGAATGTGTGAGAGGTGTGTAAAGGTTTTAATTACAAATCCCTGTTAAGGGAATGTTACTGGGATTATCCATCCCTTATGATATGTTTCTGGGTGCCTTTGATTGAGCAGTCTTGAACACCCTTAACTATGTATGGGATCCCACTGCTTCCACCCTCTGGGGGCACATTGTGTAGAATCCAGAGCCACCCTGCAATTAGCAGCTCTTACCATTCAGAAAAGAAGATATTGCTGTAGAGGAGCAGACGTATATGTACACAGGAGACCTTACCCCCGGACTCCCCTGTATTGAAACCATGAGACCTTGCCATGTCTAACGTCAGCTACTGTACCAATACTGTAGCGAACATATGGAAGACGGGTTCCTTTGAGACTACCTTATCAAATGTACCCTTAAGTTGATGACAGCTTGCAGGAGAAATTCCTTGAGGGAATATGAGAAAGGGCTAAGAAAACAAACTGATGATGTCATAAGAAAGTGTGCACAACATCTTGAAATCCTATATCAAGACAATGTTTGGATACTAGAGGAGAAATGACAAAGTAAAGAATCAAGTGTACCTTACAAGTTTAAAAGAAGATTACACATTTACAAATGCTGCAAAAATCAGAAGTTTAATGAATGTACAGGCGGTGAAACACAATATAGATCAAGTCATTGTATAGGCTACCTACAGCAGTAAATAGAATGCTGGCGGAGCTGCCATTGTACCGAAACTGGACATTGGTATCATGAAATAAGTAAACCAAGAAATCACGAAGAATGAATGAAAGGTTGTGTTGCAGTAGAATAACAGGCTGCTGGAAGCTGCATTGGGAGGCTGTCTGGGCTGAAGTCAAGAACTGAGATGTCGAGGTCAGCTCTCTATAATGAAGAGGAACATGTGTGCAGAGGATGAATCTTCTCACGTAAAGGTGCAAGGAAGACCACAAAAGGATGCCAAGTCTTATTTCATTTAAAGAATGTAAAAGCTTGCAGAATGAACAGAATCATGGTCTCTCGTGTGTTGAGGATGGAAATAGGACTGGAACTTGGAGTTCCAGACACAATGGTGTGTACCCTCACTCCTGTTGCATTCCAAGGACAAGAATACTCTGCAAGGCCAACTACAAAGAGAATTTCATAACAGAAGGCACGATTGATGGGAGATGTTGGGCTAATTGGGTGGTAGGACACTCTCGTGTTCCATCTACAGGCACCTGGGTCTTGACTTACTTGCTGCTATTTGAACAGAATGTTCCAGACATGACCTAAGCGTGCCAACCAATTGTATTAGTCTATTTGACAAAGAACCTTATAGCTTTAGAAACCAATGAAACACGGTGTAACTGATTTGTCCTAATATGACACGTTTTAAGAGGTATGAGTTGTCCACCTGATATCGGGCAACGAATAACAAACTTAGCTCCTATATGATTGCATATTTAGTTGTGTCCCTTAACCTATCCCAACCCTTGTTAGGTTTTTGACTACTGCCATGTAGCATGATGTCATTTGGATGTATGAAAAAGGTATATAATTGTATTTCATGCCGAAATTGCTGGGAGAATGAGCGTACGTCCTTTGATCCTCGTTGTTACCTCCCTTTTTTAGATAATTTCTAATAAAACAGTGACTTGCCATATGAGTTCGTCCGGTTATTTGGACTCAGAATTATTCTTGAGTAATCCCATCCAGTAACAGATGCACGTTCCAAGTGCCATAAGTCAATTGCCGTTCATCTAACTCCTGCACTCCCCTTTCTATGTGTCTCTCCATTGGATAGTCTGCCAGAAATATATCCTGGAATCCTTGAAGCTATATTAGAGCAGTCACAATGTCTTCCCTAATTTTGGCTGGACTTCTCCAATGGCTTAATGGGCCTTCCTTGGTGGGATTATGATTTGAATGTCTATCGGGGAAAATGTGGGAGATCTGCCCTAAGGCTCACATATTTAGGAAGACTGGGTTAAAAAGCTGCAGCGACTACTGTGGATTCACCATGGACATGGTGGTGCATTAAAACTGTTTGATAGAGAACAAAATCACTGTGAACACACATGATTTCTATGATTTACCCTGGAAACAGTTCTTCAGTTCTCTCAGTTCTCTCCAAGTAGCTGTCTTCCTGCTGCTTGAGTCTAATAATGTTTCTATCATCTTCTTAACAATTGTGATGACTACATGGTATACTGTAGGCCCGCTCTGGGCTAGGATAACTTGTCCTAGAAGAACCTCCCCACCCTACTCTGGAATATCTCAGGTCTTTCCTCAGAGAGATTTAACCAGCTTATTCCATTTGCTTGCGCATTGATGGTATTTGGGAACTCTCTAGACAAATGTACAGTTTTCCACAAGATTAACAGGTTATAGGAGTGTAGTGTATCCCTGTGGTAATTACTTTCAGTGGAAGGGAGGTATGGGGAGCTTGAGCCCCTTGGTTTTCTAAGAGCCTGTCTATTTCAGATGGTGAGTGGAAAAGGCTTATGCAAGAAGATGGCTTTTCATACTCGATCAGACATGGGTTAGCATGTCATCCTTTATTCGCTGGGGATTCACTGTGGGTCAGTAGTTTACCTGATGGATACTGACATCTACTTGCACGTATTGTGTGCTATAAACCTGTTGGTGGCCCATGGCAGTCTTAATGGCTTACTCCAGAGAGTGTGCACACCTGAATGGTTCATTCTATAGTCCTATTATCAATCAACTTCCTGATTAGAACGTCTCTGTGACCTGCCATTTTCCTCAGACACTCAAGAGGCTTTAGATTGTTCTCCCAGAGATCCCCAGAGTTCAGAGTTGTTATTATGTCCCAGTACTTTATTTGATTGATTTCAATGCTGTCTTTTAAACAACATAAGGTGAAGTGATACTCTTTACTGAAAATGCAGGTCATTAATGTTAAACAGTAAAACAAATAAAAAATAAACGTTACCAATCACACTTCTTTAAGAAAAACTGTGGGCCTAATTACGGGTTGGGCGGTACTCTGGCGATAAATGAACTGGAATACCACCCAAATTAATTACAATTACCTACACTTGGTCTGGCGGAATTTACTCTGGATTACAAGTGGCGGTGGTCGTATGGACTTTCTATGAGCCCATACGACCCTTTGTGCAGTAATTCCACTGATGTTGCCAATTTCTGGTGTAGAGTTGGAGGATTCACATACAGCATGACGCTGGAGGTAAATCCGCCACTCCAGTGCCATACTCATAGTGTGGCAGAACAGGAACATTGGCAGTAATTCCGTACACCTCCAATTTTCTCCCACTCCCCCATACTTGAAATGACGCCCTCTGTGGTAGGCTGCCCAGGATCCAGTAATAAAGTGAGTGTCAAGGCTTCTACTCAAAATATATTGAGGCTCATTTCATGTTACGTTCATGTTACGTCATGAGAGACGTAACATGAACAGAAGAAATAAACGCCTTGAGTAAGGCTTTAAAGCCTTCCATTCACACAAAGGCTCACTTTCAAGCATTTGTACAAATGTAATGTGTGTGTGTATGTTGTTCTCCCTGGTAGTCACAATGGTGCATGGGTTGCACACTACCTAGCATTTGCAAATCACAACATCAAATGCTGATTGCTATTTTCTCCTTCCACGCCAAGTCCTAAGCAACCTGTTGCTTCTCTGCATCAATATTGATCCTCAATGGCCACCCAATGCCAAGCTCCCTCATCTGAACCGCAGTAAACATTTGCAAGTAGAGCTTGGCTGGCCCTGCCGCAATTCTGTGATTCGGATGAGCCCTAAAAATACCCTGCTAAATAAATAACCCAATAATCATCATCATCATCATCATCATCATCATCATCATCATCATCATAATAATAATAATAATAATAATGATAATAATAATTTCACCCGAGCTTATCCATTAAGCTCAGCTAGCCCAGCCAGGGTTAGTAAGGAAACGCAGACAAATCTCTTGCACGATCAGTAGTTTCACACAGTCTTCTCCATTACATGTTGCCTGGCAGTCGACTCAAGGTTGCGGCTACATGGACTATCCATAAAGGAATAGAAGAACAGGTTATCTGGCCTTCAATGAAAGGAAAACAAAACCAGGAAACATCATTTTTTCGAAGGGTTTACAGATTGTTATAAGTGTTTTATGCAAAATGTAGTAAAGATGTGGTTTTAGATACAGTTCTCAATGATGTAAACATTTACATACACTCAACAAACGATATGTGCAAATGCCGAACGACCATTGAGTTTCCAAAGGTTTACAACATTATTGTAAATGGTTGTAAATCTTGTTTTTATGGTTTTGAAAACCTACGCAAGTCTTTGAAAACCATACGTTTAATATAGTTTTCGAACATGTAAAACATTGTAAAGACAGTGTTTTACCTGTAGTTTACAGTTTAGAGAACTTTGCAGACATGACGTTCACTCATCTGAATGGCATGTAAACATAAAGTAAACTTTAAGTATACAGAATGTTTGCAAGAGCATTGTAGAGTGTTGTAAACGTTAAGTTATGCATTTTCTTTGCAAAAATAGGGCAATGTGTAAATCATTGTTTTCATGCAGTGTCTTAGTCACCGTATTTGTGCAGGTGGCCGGTTGGGTCAATGCGACTTGCTGCACCAGAGTTTGCCTCGCTCCGCTTTCTGCTTGAGATGAGGTGAGTCAATGGGTTCCAACAGGTTTAAGATGGCAATCAAGTCAGGTCAAAATGATGCTTCCACTGGACCAAGTCACCTTGTCACAAGATGTCTTCCAGGGGTCGAGTCAGCAATCGACTTGATTTGAGATGGGGTTGCGTTGGAAAAATGCACTGCTTGAGATGCAGTGAGTTAGATGCTTTCACAGCCATGAGCTGGTCCTCGGGTCATGGCTGGGATGCTCATGACTGGTGTCGTTTGGCATTAAGATGGCTCAAAGATACAGGAAACCAGCTCAAACTTTGTGGAGTACCAAAAGCAGCACTGCAGGCATTGTGTTAGCTCAAAGGGAATGGAGCACAGTTGAAGCTGTTCACAGACATCTTCATGCAGGGAAACATGATTCCTGCTTATTTTGGACATCTGTGTTGTTGTGAGTCCCAACCCAGGTGTCCAGAACAAGTTGAGAGCTGTTGATGCATGTCTTCTCTGGGAAGCTTGAATAGAACTCAAGGGTTCCTTTACCGCCATCGATAGGGTCATAGTTGCAGTGCAGCCACGGGAAGTCCTTGGTCCAACAGGAGTTCAACCCCCCCTATGTGCCTTGGAGGCCCTTTGTGTTCACCTCCCTGACAGAGGATGTTATAATGGACTCCCTAAAGGTCCAAAGGTGTGTTCTTCTTAGAGTCAAAGAAATTATCGAAGAATGAGGGGGTGTCCTGCTCCTTTTATAGGCAAAATACTGCAAGGGACTGCTCCAAAGCAAGCCTGGTGGAAGGGTAAAATCCCTGTTTTTGTAAACAGTGCCCTTTGTATTATGACTTCACACCCTGAAGGCTTTGCTTGCAGGAAATGTGGGGTACAGAAAAAAAGAGACCCGCAACAGAAATCAAGATGGTGGAACTGCTCTGCATGCCTTCCTTCGCTGTCTGGCTACTCTAACTCCTCCTTTTCCCATGCCTGCTGACTTCAAAGTGATTAAGAGCAGCCCATGTCAGACTGGCTTTGTTATGTCTTTGCTATCTCTGAAGCACAATTTCCAGGAAAATATCTGGAGGAAGTTGCTATGCACTGGGCAATGGTGTAACCCTCCCTACTGGAGATCCACAGGGTGTATCATTATGAATTTTAATCCACAAAGTAGCTTTGGAGACCTTCAGCTGGGAAGCAAACATATGTCAGCCATGCAACAACTGAGCCCTGCTGACAGAGCTGTCACTGGTGTGATATCAGATTGACATGGCTCATAATTGTGTGCTCTTATGAGTCACTATGCCACACGCAGGCCTGGCTTACGCTCTACCTGCCACCAGACAGATTTAAGCAGACAGTTGTTATAATTCAGATCTGAGGTGCAGAATTTAAATTGCTGGTGACTTTGTGTCCCAGAAATGGTCAAGTGCATGCAGGTGACCTTTCAACTGGCTATGTACCACAGCAGAGATGGTAATTTGATAACAGTAGATTCATTAAAGCAAGGCACCTTTATGCACTATAATTTTGGCATGGAACATTGGTAAAGGGGGTCTGATTAGCTGGCCTCTCTTTAAGAAGCAGAATTACCCACACATTACATATGAAAGAAATTAAATAAGCTAAGGCTTTCACAACCTCACAGAGGGAAGTCATCACATGGGGGTGTTCCTATATCTCCATTAGCATTACAAGGGTGTGGGTTGTGTATTGAAAACCATCTGGCTCTACCGTGCATGCCAGCAACTTAGATGTTAGAGGTGTTTGATTTCCACCTCTTCCCTGCTTTCTGGTTCCTGTGTGATGGGTTCCTGGGATGCAGAGGGCCATTCAAGCCAGATATGTAATGGCTCTAGCAGCAGCAAAAGTCCTCAGGGGTCAGTGTAATGCGAGTAATGAAAGATAAAAACCTAGGTCTATATGCAAGTATGCATATATGCATAAAATTGGGCATGCAGAGGTTTTTGTCTGCATACGTGTGCATGTAAAGGCCAGTGCAGTATATATGATGCAGGATATGGGTGTATGTGTGAATGAGGGCACAGTGTGTATATTGTAGCATGTTGTATGAATGTTGTACCACACAGGTGCTTGTGTGAACGGAAAATGAGAGTGCAGTGTGTGAGCAATTGCCATCTATCAAGGGTGTGAATGCCCTGGGCTTAATTAGTACAATTATGCAGACCTTCAAGATTTTTGCGGCATGAAATGGCACATTTTGCGGCATGAAATGGCAAATTTTGCGGCACAAAACTTTATTTATTGCTGCATTTTTGCGGGACATTTTGTATAAACTGAAGGGAGCAAGATTGCCACATTGCAGGAAATAGGCAGAGTGCAAGGCTACAAGAGAGCCAGGGTATCATTATTATGTATCATTTGTACTAATTTAATAGAAAGAGTCCCAGATGTCTCTGGCTTGGCAGAACAGTGTTTGATTTGGCTACATATTTGGTTTAATGTGCATGGCTATTTAATAGTATTAACTAAATTGATCATTATCAGTTGTAATGCTGCAAATGTTGCCCTTCTATGTTCTCCAATCCCCCAAACACCCACACACCTCTCTCACCAACACACACACATCTCACGAAGTCCCCATCACAACTTGCATTCCTGAACCTCTCACTCTGTCATACAAATACTCACGGGCTATGTCACACTGTCAAGTCACAATTTACACTGCCCAGCCCCTGCCACACTCCAAATCATACTCCCAACTCACACCTTTCACTCTACAATTCCTCCCACAATATACAGTCCTTCATTCTTTTGTGCTGCTTCTGCATCTTGCATCCTTTCTCCCATTCTTTCGCACTCTTCCCTCTTCCTTTTCCCCAATCTGCATCTCACTGCCTCGTTCCAGCCAACCGCTTCCTCTCTGCTTTCTGACTCACTGACCACATGCTCCCTCTAATTTCTGTACCTTTGCTCGCTCTCAGAATTCTGGCCCACTGCATCATTGCTTCCTCTGCTCTCTTGTGCACTGCTTCCTCCTCTGACCCACTGCTCTCCCTATGCTTTCTTGCCTATCACTTCACATCTCACCCATCACCCTCCTATCTCTCCTTTCCCTCTCACAGTGTAACCATTTTTTTTTAATGTAGATTTTGAGGCAGGTCCTCAAAAAATGGGGCATTTTAAAATAGAGCAGAGGATATGCTATTTTTGGACAACCCATTTTTGGAAATGAGCAGGTCACCTTATTCTCAAAGGTGACTGGCACATTTCCACAGGTTTGCGCTGTAGCGCAAATTGTGCGCTGGCCAGCTGCCTTGAATGGTGTTCTGGGTTGTTTGACCGAAGTGTAATTATTTGCGGCGGAATTGACCGTAGTCAATTTTGCCGCGAATTAATTTGCACTTCAGCCAAAAAATCAAAAATGTACCTTTCACCACCACCCCACCCACCTCCCTACTTAACTGCTTGGTCGCTGCCTCTTCCCCTACAACCCTGCGGTGTCAGATCCTTCCCTCTAAAGCGGGTCGGATCAGAGTCCGCAGGGTCCCTTTTTCGTTCATTTCTTTTTTTTTCTGTCCCGCCTTCAGTTTTGAGGAAGCGGGGGACACCCCTGCAACCTCCCAGTCCAAAAATACTGAACTTGGGGAACGGTTGACACCCCCACAACACATGTTCGGTATTCATAAAAATCATCGAATAGTACTGGACGAAATAGGTCAAATTGTACTATTCGATCGATTTTTGTCATCAAAATGGGTAGTACCTTGAATAGAATCTCTCTCCCGACAGTGTTCTGCAAGCTCCCAGCGCCTTTCAAATGGACAGGCCCTTCAGGGGCCTGCCACTGTAAAATGCGACCCAAAAAATTCATTTTTATCCTGTTTGAGCAACAGAAATGCAAGCAACACAGCAGCGGTTCATACCTTAAAAGAAATGCATGACAGTGTCAGGAAAGACCCTGTCATGCAGTGATAGCCCCACATCCTGTGCATGCAGGGTTGCCTACAATTTCTGCACATTTAAAAGTGCATCTTGCTTGGAAATGAGGGATGCGCTTTTAAATTGACAGAAACGCCACTTTATTTGATCATGGAGGTGAAAAAGTCCATTTGAATGGGCGCGCATATAAAATGGGCCATTCATGTGTCCCTTGTGGATTGGGCTGCTCTCTTTTTGGGCGTAAGTGATGAGATGTGTTGGCGCATTTCATTTCTTGCGTAAAACAACGTAGAGAACCTGGCACCTTAAGTATTTTGTTTTTAAACTAATTTTAGCAGATTCGTTTAAAAAAAAAAAATATATATATACATTTTTTAAAAATGCTGTGTTTGCACAAAACGGCCGTTTTTGCAGCATTTTGCGGAATCGCAAAATCGCTATAAGCTTGGGGTCTGATTATGCATGTAATTCTATCTCTGAAAGGGCAATCTGCAGATCAGATTCCATCCCGATAAGCTCCATGCCAAAAGCACAGTGTGCATCAGTACCCTGATGTGCAGCCCCTGTTCTGCTCGTGGCACAGGGCAGGTTCAGAGATCATAGCTGCTCATCTGACAGCTGCAGTGGCAGCCAAGACTCTTAATGCCACACCAACACACGTCATAGCCAGCTGCACTTCCTTCCGTATATGACAGCTGTACCATTAATGGAATCTAAAGTTTGCTAACTTGTTTTCGCCAAATATATGTTGAAAATGTAACAGCCAGACTTGTTATTGTCTTAGATTCCAGTAAGGAAGATAGTTTGCTACTTTTATGGAAAATAGAACTTGGGTTCATACCAATATATGCCTATCAAAGAGACATCTCTTAGCCACAAAGACAGAGCTCATTCTGGCAATCTCTGTGTTTGTCATTACGTGCTTTCCAAGTGTCAGCTGACTTTTGTATATTCAATATTATCATGTGCTTAATAACAAACCTGTTTATCCAGTTTGGCTCGCACGTGGCTTATTCCTGTCTGGTTCTCTGACCGCTTTTGGCCAATACGTGGCTTTTCCGAGCCACAGCACCCATCCACCTGAACCTGAAGCTGCCCAGATGCTGCGAGCCACGTCATCCCATTCACAGCAAGGGGTCCGCGGTCCCGCTTCTCCGAAGGTAAGAGCTTTTAAAAGCTGGAATGACAGGTTTGAAGCAGACATGCTGAGCATGTATTTCTTTCTGTGAATGAGCTGGGGCCCTCAGTTGTCTCCAGGCAGTACAGATGAGGAGCCTAGCTGCTTCTTAAAGCTAACGGACAGGACGATCCCTGCTGATGCATCACACGCCACTGCTTATGTTCTGTGTAGGTGCATTTTTTTACAGTATTGATATAAGAGGTTACTTATAACGCGCTTAATACCCAGAGGTTTATAAGCTCGGACGGGGAGTGTCGTCTTGCTTCCAAGGCGAGCACGTTGCCCCTGAGCTATCCTCCGGAGACCTATTGTGTCTATGTTGTGGTCCGGTACAGAGACCAGCATTTCCCCTAAGGACATTTGCTTTTTGCTGCGCCGCATTCTAGGGAGGATAGCTCTGGGGCAACGTGCTCGCCTTGGAAGCAGGATGACACTGAACAACACAGGTTCGATCCCCGGTTCCGCGCTTAGTACACCTCTGGGTATTAGGTGCGTTACAAATAACCAATTACTTCAAACTTCATCGTTCCACGCTAATACGTCAGTGATCCACTCTAATACGTCAGTGGCTGAAAACGGACTTCCTTACACCCAGAGGTGGCTGAAAGCGGAGTTCCTTACACCCAGAGGTCTCCTCCATTTCTTGTAATCTTGACATGGTGTGCTTGTTGCATAGGACTGTTGCTTATCATGCTGTGGGGCTAGGATGCTGTCAGTGCGCCTAATGTGTTTCTCTTACGAGCTGCAGAGTTTAGTGGTTTAGAGTCTCCCTACCCATGTCTTCCCAGTGAGTTTTGCTCTTTATAAACTATATCAGATGCCAACATGGGCGTAATTTTAGGAGGGGGGAGAGGTGTTTGTGCCCCCAACTTTCATGGCACACCATTTTGTCCCCATTCATGTGGCTGGGTTACCTTTTCTTCAGAGGTCATGCCCCCCCCCCCCCAACATTTTCAGCAAGGTTACTCCACTGGATTCCAATTGGGCTCCAGCTGAAGCTAGCTCCTGTTTTCAGCACCAGAGGCAAGCTGCGGTGCTCTCAGAGTATATTCATCACATGTGCAGGTTTCTGCAGGAGTGCTTTGGATGTGTTTTTGGATCGGTGTATTTCAAGGTGTCTCACGTGTGCCAGCCATCACGCACTGCTGGTTGCTGGCATCGCGACATTCCAATGTCACTCAGATGTATCGCTCTCAGGTGTCTCGGACTCACGAGTATTTGCATGATGTGTAAGTTCGTCATGCTAGCAATGATGCTTGCTATGCTTGCAGTTACTGCCTGCCGTGACAGCATTATTTATCTCATCGCCTAATCCGAGTATTATTACCCACCTCCTCCTCAGGCCTGTTTCGCTCTCCGATTTTCGATACTCCGCCATGATTTCTCCGACAGTTTTTGTTGTGAATAATGTTGCTTTTTAGTACACTTACAGTCATATCGCAGTGAGATACATACTTGTCTCCACTCACGGAAACTGTATCAAATTGGGAAAGAAAAAAACAAATTCACCTAGATTCATTTTTAGTTCACAGCTTGATCCAATACAATGAGCAGACATTTACAGTCCATACCTTTCTTTATGTACAGTCATCCTATTGCAGCGATCGACCTTGAAAATCTTTTGCCTGCTGGGACTTCTGTGCAGGAGTGACAAAGTCGTGTTCTGTAGTTCTCACCTTTCTCTGGGTGAACACCCATTCACTTTATTCCTGCATATCCTATCAGCTCCCGCTTGCTCCTATCTCCCACGATGTACCTCTTGTACAGGGGGGCCCTTCCCCCACACACCCCACACCTCCATCAGACATCCGCGGATTCTCATGCTCCCATCCATCATGCAGAGAAAGGGAAAAAACAGACCCCTGGGAGTCAAAATGTGTCCTTAATCATCAAGAAAAAAGAACACACTCTCAATGCATGTCTGCATCCAACCTATCGTTATAGATTTTCCAAGATTATACGACATTTTAAAGCAAATTAGCCCTTTGTACATGGTAGGCTTTGATCAACCATGTTAGTTAAAGGGCAAACATCTCTTTGTCACCATTGGATCACTTTATCACATGTGCACAACAATGTTATTAAAGCATAACTGACATCCACAATTTTTCTATGACGCACACAATGAATATGCCTATTTTAGACTTTATTTATTTTTATCTATTTTTGGATTTGTATAGCGCACTCCAACCCTTGGGCAATGAGGCGCTGTGAGAAGATGAAAGTAGGCTTGCTTTGGGGTTACAGATGAACAGCCCCCATTCGATACAATTGCTTAGTTACAGAGAGTCCGTAGACCCAGCACAAGTTACATTCCGTGGTACAGTACATGGTGTGAGAACAGCAGAGGGCATGAGGCATAAACAGGTTTGAAGGGGAGGCTGTTAAACAAAGAGGCTGCTTTTTAGTGCCATAAAGACTTGGCAAACACAACTATGAACTCCTGCCAAGAACATTCTTCACGCGTCAATGTCTGCACCATATCTACTTACTGGGGTTATGCCAAGTTTTCAGGTACACACCACCCTTAGAATATATATACATATATATCCTCATTTTATGGTGCCAAATAATACATCTGAGCTTTGAAACTAATTTAGATGACACAATTTATACACTTTCTCCACAAGAACCCAAGAACATAGATTCTTGTGTCAGACGCTTCTATTCATTGCCTAGCCTGATTCTTCTCTGATTTCTACGTCAATTCCATTTTTAACCTACAAACATGATGTTCCAAATTGCTGATTTTGCTACCAAAATCTATGCCTCATTCCTTCTTGCTTATCTTAAAACCCTTGGCAATGTTTATAGTTCCCCACACCTGGCATTATTGACCTGGAAACCATTTGTAATTGAGTATCCATTTTAAAATACATATTTATCTGACACTGCTCTTTTCTGCTATCAGGGATTTTACACAATGATGAGTGAACTAATTGACCTACCCACCTACCATTTCATCTTTATATCAGTTCAGGGGGGAGGGTTTGACAACCCCTGTTCAGAGGGAGAAACATCCCCTCTGTTTCTCCCACGCACTTTTCTTCCTTGGACTGAATCAAGGGGTTGTGGCCCTCGAAGCAGAGTTCCACAGCCACAGCAGGGACAAATGCCGTTTTCATGTTTTTTACGTATAGCGCCTACTCTTGCAAGTTCTGTTTTCCGATTTGCATTTTTATATGAGGTGTAATAAAAACTGTGGCCCGAAGTAGGGTCTTTCAATATTGATAAACTGGTTGACCTGCAAGGGGCTCTCAATCAGTTGAAGTCCAGAGTCATGCAATGTCAGTGGGACGCATACTTCTGTTGGTACGATGAAGCTCAAAAGACATTGGGCCTCATTTCGAGGTAGGGGGTAGCCATGGTGCTATTAGCATTCTGAGAACCATTCCCCATTCCCGTTCGAGCCCCCATAGGTAAAACCAGGCGCCCATAGCGGGACCCACTAAGGGACCTCGGAATACGGAGGTAAGTGGTTACCGGCACCAGCATCCTTACCGGTGCCGGTAACCCCTTACCTCCAACCTCGTAATGAGGCCCATTGAGAGTTTTGCAAAGCAGGTCTTTAAATGACACTGAGGCAATACTAGAGTATTAGCCCGTTACAAAGATATTTCTGCTGGCGGCATCCATATAAAGAATACTTTTCCAAACTATACCCTAGTTTCGAGTCAGGTCCTGACACACACGTGACTGACCGTATCCCAAGCACTCTGCCTGACGATCCCTTAGACCATCTCCGACCATACTCTTCCCCCGTCGCACTTCTCCCAATAAGGGTGCCACCTTTCCCGTTGGTACAACAACCACCATTTCTTTTCCCTCCATCACCCCTAGCCCCGATTCGCCTACCTACCACTGCTCCTCCTCCTGGTCCACCTCAACCCCTGCCACATTCTCCACATTTCTTGAGATCATTCCTTAGAAAACCAACTCTAACAAAATCTACCCCCACCACATCGGTGCGCTACAATTCCACTCTTCCCATTGTTTGATCCGTAACTTTGCTGCCCTGATGCCAGAATAGTTTGGAGCCCCTTCTGATAGCTGTAAGTGATTTCAATCCGGCACTTCACCTAAGTCAATGCCTAGCGTGTAATGCACAACTGAAATCCTTATTTATTTGTGCCTAAAAGTTATTTTATTCTGAACGATGTACCACTTATATCACCCCTCTCTCTTGGAACCCCCCGGTCACACTGAACCAGGAATCAGGCCGGTTTACAAAGTTAAAATATTTATTTATATAGTTCACAATATAATCACACTATGTTTAATGGGTATACAATAATCACCAATGGGGTGAGGTAACACTAAACAATCTCTTTAATCACAAGGAGTAATAATGAGCAAAACAATTCAGCACAGAAATAATACTTTTGTGTGTGTTCAAATCGAATAGCAATGTGGTTACTCTTCCCCCCCCCCCGCACACCCTCAACCCCCAATATGCAATGTAGAGAGATAGGGGGAGAGAGAATGGGTTTCAGGAATGCAGAATTCGAACAAATTTGCCCCCAGCAAACACAAGAGAGAAACAGAATTGATTGGCAAACTGTCAAAATGGTTTTTAAAGTTATCTGAGAACGGAATGGGTAAAACACTAAAAGGGTAATTCATAGAATTTCGCAGAAAAGTGTCGCAAGCGGCTGGCGCAGAGTGTCCGCGTGCGATTGTCTGCGCCAGGCACGTGCGCTAAAACCGATTTCCGCGCACAGTGTATTCATGGATTATAGGCTCCCAAACCAGCCGTGGCGCAGAGTATCGCAGCGACCCTGCAGCAGCGCCAGTAACGCCCCCAAGAACGCCCTCGCGCAAGGAAAAGCCATCAAAATCGCTAAATCATTGCAAAGGGCTGCGCTAACCCTGGACCAGTTTACAGGGCTGCCAAACAAGGAATGCAAAGCGGGTAACGTGCATATCAGGGGTACGCGTGAAGTTATACACGCGATTAGCCAGGGTGCCAGGGTACGTGTATTTCAGGGGTGCGCGGGAAGTTCAACACGCGATAGTCCAGGGAACGTGTATTACAGGGGTACGCGGGAAGTTCAACACGCGATTGTCCAGGGAACGTGTATTACAGGGGTACGCGGGAAGTTCAACACGCGATTGTCCAGGGAACGTGTATTACAGGGGTACGCGGGAAGTCTTACATGCGATTAGCCAGGGCACGTGTAATACAGGGGTACGCGGGAATTATCACACGCGATTTGGCAGGGTACGTGAATTACAGGGTTGCGTGGGAATTATCACACGCCATTTTGCTGGGTACGTGTATTACAGGGGTGCGTGGGAATTATCACACGCAATTAGGCTGGGTGGGTCCTCACAGGTATTCCCTGTACACCCTCCACGGCCCCTGCAGGCAGCCCACAAAACAGGGGACTACACTGCACACCTGCTCATGTCCCCCTGCACCCCCACCCCCCAGCCACCAGGGGCACCCACCACCAGGCCCCCACCCATGTCTCCTACCACCCCCACCCCCCAGCAGTGCAAGGGCAGCCTCCACCAGGCCCCCACTCATGTCTCCCACCACCCCCACCCCCCAGCCACCAGGGGCAGCCTCCACCAGGCCCCCACTCATGCCCGACTCATGTCTCCCACCACCCCCACCCCCCAGCACTGTGGGGCACCTGCCAGCAGGCCCCAAACCATGTCACCCACCACACCCACCCCCCAGCAGTGCAGGGGCATTCTCCACCAGGCCCACACTCATGTCCCCTATCACCCCCACCCCCCAGCAGTGCAGGGGCAGCCTCCACCAGGCCCCCACTCATGTCTCCCAGCGTGCTACGTGTATTCCAGGGGTGCGCAGGAAGTTCCACTCGCGAATAGCCTGGGCGCGTGTATTTCAGGGGTGCGCGGGAAGTTCCACACGCGAATAGCCTGGGCGCGTGTATTTCAGGGGTGCGCGGGAAGTTCCACACGCGAATAGCCTGGGCGCATGTATTTCAGGGGTGCGCGGGAAGTTCCACACGCGAATAGCCTGGGCGCGTGTATTTCAGGGGTGCGCGGGAATTTCCACACGCGAATAGCCTGGGCGCGTGTATTTCAGGGGTGAGCGGGAATTATCACACGCGATTTGGCTTGGTACGTGTATTACAGGGGTGCGTGGGAAGTTACACACGCGATTAGGCTGGGTGGGTCCTCACAGGTGTTCCCTGTACAACCTCCACGGCCCCTGCAGGCAGCCCACAAAACAGGGGACTACCCTGCACACCTGCTCATGTCTCCCACCACCCCCACCCCCCACCATCTAGGGGCACCCTCCACCAGGCCCCCACTCATGTCTCCCACCACCCCCACCCCCCCAGTCACCAGGGGCAGCCTCCACCAGGCCCCCACTCATGTCTCCCACCACCCCCACCCCCCAGCAGTGCAGGGGCAGCCTCCACCAGGCCCCCACCCATGTCTCCCACCACCCCCACCCCCCAGCAGTGCAGGGGCAGCCTCCACCAGGCACCCACTCATGTCCCCTATCACCCCCACCCCCCCGCCACCAGGGGCACCCTCCACCAGGCCCCCACTCATGTCTCCCTCCACCCCCACCCCCCAGCAGTGCAGGGGCAGCCTCCACCAGGCCCCCACCAATGTCTCCCACCACCCCCACCTCCCAGCCACCAGGGGCACCCTCCACCAGGCCCCCACTCATGTCACCCACCACCCCCACCCCCCAGCAGTGCAGGGGCAGCCTCCACCAGGCCCCCACCCATGTCTCCCACCACCCCCACCCCCCAGCCACCAGGGGCACCCTCCACCAGGCCCCCACCCATGTCCCCTATCACCCCCACCCCCCAGCAGTGCAGGGGCACCCTCCACCAGGCCCCCACTCATGTCTCCCACCACCCCCACCCCCCAGCCACCAGGGGCACCCTCCACCAGGCCCCCACCCATGTCCCCTATCACCCCCACCCCCCAGAAGTGCAGGGGCACCCTCCACCAGGCCCCCACTCATGTCTCCCACCACCCCCACCCCCCAGCCACCAGGGGCACCCTCCACCAGGCCCCCACTCATGTCCCCTATCACCCCCACCCCCCAGTCACCAGGGGCACCCTCCACCAGGCCCCCACTCATGTCTCCCACCACCCCCACCCCCCCACCACCAGGGGCACCCTCCACCAGGCCCCCACTCATGTCTCCCACCACCCCCACCCCCCCGCCACCAGGGGCACCCTCCACCAGGCCCCCACTCATGTCTCCCACCACCCCCACCCCCCAGCCACCAGGGGCACCCTCCACCAGGCCCCCACCCATGTCCCCTATCACCCCCACCCCCCAGCAGTGCAGGGGCACCCTCCACCAGGCCCCCACTCATGTCTCCCACCACCCCCACCCCCCAGCCACCAGGGGCACCCTCCACCAGGCCCCCACTCATGTCCCCTATCACCCCCACCCCCCCCAGTCACCAGGGGCACCCTCCACCAGGCCCCCACCCATGTCCCCTATCACCCCCACCCCCCAGCAGTGCAGGGGCACCCTCCACCAGGCCCCCACTCATGTCTCCCACCACCCCCACCCCCCAGCCACCAGGGGCACCCTCCACCAGGCCCCCACCCATGTCTCCCACCACCCCCACCCCCCAGCAGTGCAGGGGCACCCTCAACCAGGCCCCCACTCATGTCTCCCACCACCCCCACCCCCCAGCCACCAGGGGCACCCTCCACCAGGCCCCCACCCATGTCCCCTATCACCCCCACCCCCCAGCAGTGCAGGGGCACCCTCCGCCAGGCCCCCACTCATGTCTCCCACCACCCCCACCCCCCAGCCACCAGGGGCACCCTCCACCAGGCCCCCACTCATGTCCCCTATCACCCCCACCCCCCCAGCCACCAGGGGCACTCTCCACCAGGCCCCCACCCATGTCCCCTATCACCCCCACCCCCCAGCAGTGCAGGGGCACCCTCCACCAGGCCCCCACTCATGTCTCCCACCACCCCCACCCCCCAGCCACCAGGGGCACCCTCCACCAGGCCCCCACTCATGTCCCCTATCACCCCCACCCCCCAGTCACCAGGGGCACCCTCCACCAGGCCCCCACTCATGTCTCCCACCACCCCCACCCCCCCGCCACCAGGGGCACCCTCCACCAGGCCCCCACTCATGTCTCCCACCACCCCCACCCCCCCGCCACCAGGGGCACCCTCCACCAGGCCCCCACTCATGTCTCCCACCACCCCCACCCCCCAGCCACCAGGGGCACCCTCCACCAGGCCCCCACCCATGTCCCCTATCACCCCCACCCCCCAGCAGTGCAGGGGCACCCTCCACCAGGCCCCCACTCATGTCTCCCACCACTCCCACCCCCCAGCCACCAGGGGCACCCTCCACCAGGCCCCCACTCATGTCCCCTATCACCCCCACCCCCCCAGTCACCAGGGGCACCCTCCACCAGGCCCCCACCCATGTCCCCTATCACCCCCACCCCCCAGCAGTGCAGGGGCACCCTCCACCATGCCCCCACTCATGTCTCCCACCACCCCCACCCCCCAGCCACCAGGGGCAACCTCCACCAGGCCCCCACCCATGTCTCCCACCACCCCCACCCCCCAGCAGTGCAGGGGCACCCTCCACCAGGCCCCCACTCATGTCTCCCACCACCCCCACCCCCCAGCCACCAGGGGCACCCTCCACCAGGCCCCCACCCATGTCCCCTATCACCCCCACCCCCCAGCAGTGCAGGGGAACCCTCCACCAGGCCCCCACTCATGTCTCCCACCACCCCCACCCCCCAGCCACCAGGGCCACCCTCCACCAGGCCCCCACTCATGTCCCCTATCACCCCCACCCCCCCAGTCACCAGGGGCACCCTCCACCAGGCCCCCACCCATGTCCCCTATCACCCCCACCCCCCAGCAGTGCAGGGGCACCCTCCACCAGGCCCCCACTCATGTCTCCCACCACCCCCACCCCCCAGCCACCAGGGGCACCCTCCACCAGGCCCCCACCCATGTCCCCTATCACCCCCACCCCCCAGCAGTGCAGGGGCACCCTCCACCAGGCCCCCACTCATGTCTCCCACCACCCCCACCCCCCAGCCACCAGGGGCACCCTCCACCAGGCCCCCACCCATGTCTCCCACCACCCCCACCCCCCAGCAGTGCAGGGGCACCCTCCACCAGGCCCCCACTCATGTCTCCCACCACCCCCACCCCCCAGCCACCAGGGGCACCCTCCACCAGGCCCCCACCCATGTCCCCTATCACCCCCACCCCCCAGCAGTGCAGGGGCACCCTCCACCAGGCCCCCACTCATGTCTCCCACCAACCCCACCCCCCAGCCACCAGGGGCACCCTCCACCAGGCCCCCACTCATGTCCCCTATCACCCCCACCCCCCCCAGCCACCAGGGGCACCCTCCACTAGGCCCCCACCCATGTCCCCTATCACCCCCACCACCCAGCAGTGCAGGGGCACCCTCCACCAGGCCCCCACTCATGTCTCCCAGCACCCCCACCCCCCAGCAGTGCAGGGGTACCCTCCACCAGGCCCCCACTCATGTCTCCCACCACCGGGCAGGAGCGTGGTATTCCGTGTGCGTACGTGTGGCCAGCTTGGTACGGAGTGATTTGGCACGTGAAAATCCTGCACGTCAGCGTGAAAACTGAGGAAAGGCCCTCAGCGCATAAGCACGTCTGTGACGTGACCCGCACAGGTGTTTCCCACACAGCACGTGATGACAGAGCACACGTGGAAAGACTGCACGTCAGAGTGTAATCGCGTGTGATTGGTGGAAATGGCCCTACACGCAGAAGTGACAAAGCATGTAATTGGTGGAAATGGCCCTAGCGCGTACACGCCGCGTAAGTGACGCTGGACGTGTGGGCCTGTATAAAAGGTACGTGTAGAACACGTTTTCCTTGTACGTGCTTTTCGTGGAGAGCGAGTGGGTGAATTCTGTACTTCTTGTCGTTTCACACGCGATTTACTTCACGGCGTTTCAAGTTCGTATTCCCTGTTACCTCTGACAGCTTTTTCTCTTTTTTCTCTTTTACTGGTTTACCTGGGCCTGTTCCCTCAAACAGTGTTCCCTTCTACTGTTGTCCTGTCTCCTCAGACAGCGTACAAATCTTCTTTTGGCGCGGGTGTTGCCAACCAAACGTGCTCCTTTTACACGCTCGTTTACCAGGCAGACGGTGAGTCACGCACGTATCTAACATCTGTGCTTGCCCCGTGTGTAGCCTACCCCTTCAGAGGTCATTCTAGGCTGTGTGTGACACGCATACGTTCATTCTTGTGTTACTGGGTGCCACAGCGTAGTGCAGGTTTTTCTTTCTGCACACGTGGTCTAGGAGGGGTTGCGTGCACGTCATCTCCCTTTTTTGGGCCTCCTGTGCGTTGCGTGACCCGTCATCTTTCCCCAGGGGTTACAATCAGCCTTGCTAGAGCACTAGGGTACAATTACCATCTGGTACCCAACCCCTTTGACCCCCAATTGCCCAGGACAATAGTCTACATCCACTCCCATACGCACATTAACATCAGTGCCATGGCTGGGAGGCGAGGATTCCGTAAGGGTGGCAAAGGTGGAAGAGCCACAAGTGGTGGCCGTGGTGGATCCGGTAGGGGACGTGGTCGTAACTTGCAGGGTGAGCCTGTCCCCCCATGTGTGGAGGACCAGTCACGGGCACTCATAAACCCCCCCCCCTCCCGTTGAGGCTGATGTGGCTGACACCATCCATGCTCAGCCCTTGTTGGACCAGCCCATTGTGGCACCAGACCTGGCTGACTCCATGGCTGACTTCCAGGTGAGCAGGGCTACGACACGTGCGCTGGTGCACGTTGATGCCATCATGCCACGTGGATCTGGGGCAGCAAGGTCATCTGCTGCACCAAGGAGGCAGGGCGGAGAGGCTGCAGGGGCAGCTGCGGCTCCATCCACCCCAGCCCTCACACACCCAGCCAGGACAGTGTCGGTCCTAGTCCATGCTGCTGACATTCCCCCTGACACCATCACACTAGAGCCAATGCCTGCACCAACTCCCATGCTGAGTGTGCAATCCTACACTCCTGATACAGAGTCCACCAGGGCTCCTGCCCCTAGTGTCCAGAGTGGCGCAGGACACTCAGGATCACCACCACCTTCCAAGCGGAAGAGGAAGAGTGCTCGTCCGGCACAGGCTGATGCCCCAGACACGGCTACACAGTCCGGCCCGTCCAGGAAGCCCAGCTTCACGGATGACGAACTGAATGCACTTGTCGAGTATGTGTCCGGACATGACAACGAGATGGTCATTGTTGCAGGATCCAAGACCACACCTGCACAACGCCAGGCACACTGGCAGACCGTTGCGGACATCGTAAGTGCCCTTGGAATCGTGAGGCGCACAGCCAATGATTGCTATAAGCGCTGGAATGACCTAAAGCGCAGGGCAAAGAGTAAGCTGGCCTCAAGTCATGCTGCAACTCTAGTGACTGGAGGTGGGTCTCCAGTAGTAGACATGGAACTCACTCCACATGAGTCAGTCGCTGGGACCTATGTCACGGAGGAACAGATCCAAGGCGTGGGAGATCTGGCTGATTACGAGGCATTGTCCGGTGAGTGCACATGCATGTGTGTGTCATCCATGTGCATGGTGTGTGTGGTGAGGGCTTCTGTTTGTGTGCCAGGTGAGAGTGTGTGCGCCTGAGTCGTATGGGTCAGCCATGTGCTTCATGCAATACTTCCTGCGCAGCTGCATTTGGTCATAGCAGTATCCCTTCTGCCAACAGTAGACATCTAGCCCAACTGCACGCCAGTTGCCCTTGAAGTGTCACCTTGCCACAACATTGTTGCTTATTTTTCCCTGTTCATTCAGTCAGATTGTTTGCATTCCCCCACTTTTACTAGCCATGTCGCTGTCCACTAGTCACATGTCTGACATGGCAATGGTGAAGTGGAGTGACTTTGTTACCTGGATATCATTTGTACACACATGTCCCTGTGCAATTGGACCATTTCAGACTGGCAGCTCCAGGAGAAAAATCTGACCTGTTAGAATTAGAAAAGCAATTACATGCGGGAACTGGACTGAATGAATAGGTGCTGCCCTCCTCTCCATCTTCACTCAATAGCAATGGTACATGCCATCTGTGTGATGGCATGTGTGTTTCACCTGGCAATCACAGGCCAATGTGTGATGCCACTGCCAGGCAGCATGCAGAAAATGTGTTCATTTTCCATCTTGGTGTCATCAGTGTGTGCCATTTGCCTGCACTTCATACGCAGTGAGGGTGCATGCATGGGAGGGTTTTAGTCATGTGGGACATGTGTCAATCAAGTACTGGTTCTCTTGCTTCTCAGTCCTCATTGTGTGCCATGGTGCTAATGCCTGTTTCCATTTCTTTGTTTTCATGTCTTTGCAGGGGAAGACGCACCTGATACTGCTGGGGTTGTGGAGATGGTGCAGACCCAGGAGGGGTCCGAGGGCCGACCAACCACCAGTGAGGGACGTGGTGTGGTGGTGGGGGAGAACCCACAAGTGCTGCAGGTCGTGCTCTCAAGGGGTGTCTCTGGCTGCACCTCCCCCGAGCTGTATTCAGGTGTTGATTCGGATGAGACCTACGTGCCGTCGCAGGTGAGTGTTCCAGGGAGGGATTCTGTTCTGTCTCACCCACCTACACCAGGGTCAGAACCCTCCATGGGGATGTCAGTGTTGGCAGCTACGCCTTCGGTGGTTACGGATGCAGGGTCACACTCCGCGACATCTGATCCTGTTCCTGGGCCAGCAGATCAGAGGGGGAATGCAGTCCTGCAGCCTCAGGCAGTGCCGGCACAGCAAGGCGCAGTTCGCCTTGCCCCAGACAGGTGTGGTGCCCGCCGACGTGGTGGCCGTACGCCACCCGGCAATACCGCATGGGAGCAATCCATTTACGGTATGGCAACCCAACAGGCTGCATCATCCGAGATGATGGCTCAGGCCATGGATAGGGTGGCCACTTCCATTGTCCCCCCAGAAAGGCTGATGGAGCGACTAGAGCAGGCAACCGACTCCATCTGCCAGTCACACAGCGAGGACATGTTGGGGTCAAACAGGGACAGGCGGGCGGCACTGGCGACTCTGCAGGAGGCCATCTCCATTGAGTCCCAGGGCCACAGGGAAGCCCTGAGGCAGGAGCTCCTTCACCTCAGGACGACTCTTGTTGAGCTTGAGGCTTCAACACACCAAAGGACAGAACAGCAGCTGGAGCGTCTCACCCGTACGCTCTCAGCTGAGATGCAGGCAACGAGGGCGGAGGTCCGGGCATCCCGTGAGTTGTTGCATGGGGACCTCCGCACACTCATCCTCCAGAACCAGACCTACCACACCCGCATGCTTGCAGCCATGGAGGAGCAGACTAGGGCCTTGCGTGGGGTGCCTCCCATAGTGCAACCACCTCCGGATGCAGCTGCACAGGGTGATAATAGTGACAGCAGTGATACTCCCACAACAGGGTAGCCGTGTGGGCCATGAGCCCATGGAGGTGTTTTATTTTCCCAGGATCCACGCAGGTGGGTTCTGGTGTGCATCCTGTCCTCGGACCTCCTGGGTGGCCTCCCCAACCCCCCCGGGCCCATCAATGGCCATTTTTGATTGTTTCTTATTTTTATTTTTATTGTTATTTCTTTTATTCCCTATTTTTTTGGGACGATTTGTTGGCTTCCGTTGTTCCTGTGGGCATACGCTGCATTGTGGCTGGGCACATGCAGGCTTGTAATGTATTTGGTTCAGATGCTTGGGTTTGAGTCACACACACCCCTCCTGCTTCCCGTTTCCATGGGCTTGCAAAGGGTGTGCCCAAGTGACAGTGAATTACACAGTGACGTTGGACTCCCATGAGCTGTGTGGGCAGTCTGTAGTCAATACTGTGTATACATTCCTAGTGCATATTGCTGTTGTGTTGTACACTGCATGTTGCATTGATGTGTAACTCATCTTCTGTGTCTACCTCCCAATTTGCAGGTCCCTTCCTCATGTCTACACAAGGACCTCTAGTCTGGAGATGGGGTCCATGTTGGCAGCAGTGCACCTACAACTCTACATGGCGCCAACACTGCACAGTTGGTAGTGGTGGGAGTGCAGGCATTTCCAGGTGGTGAGACTACTAATATGTAACATTTGTGATGTCATGTTAATGGTACTACGTGCTCAAGTATGTTGTTGGTCCGGCATTGCTGTGAGCATTTCAGGTGTTGCAGGTTTCTAATAG
Source organism: Ambystoma mexicanum (assembly GCF_040938575.1). Lineage (NCBI taxonomy): Eukaryota > Metazoa > Chordata > Amphibia > Caudata > Ambystomatidae > Ambystoma > Ambystoma mexicanum. The sequence continues at coordinate 125,303,565 of NC_090935.1, read as the reverse complement.
GGACACTGTACATAGTGAGACTAGTGTCATGTTGTGGGGATTACTTTGTTTACCTGCAATTAGCATGACATGGCACGGTGTGTCGTGTGGCGGTGCTGGGGTTGGGTTGGCTGACATGGCACTGTCCTCTTGTTGCATTTTGCAAGTGGGTAATCATTTTAGCTGCTTGAATGTGTAACTTCACAAAACTGCATTGGTGGTGTCTGTGTGGGTAGGGAAGCACACATTGTGACACTTCCAGGTGAACAATCTCAGGCTGATATGGTATTCACGGTTCATTCTCCAGACATTCAGGATCAGTGTCATGTTGAGTCATCATTGATTGTCAGATGGAATGTGCCAGGGCAGTGTGCACTCCACAGGGGTGTGATTTCTATGTGAAGTAATTAGCCACTAGCTGTGTACGGGCTGCCTCCCCCCGTGCCCTTTCCCCTCCCATGCGCAGCAGCTGTGCATGTGGTTGGGGATGTGGGGCCACCACCATGTCCTCGGCCAGGCCCCGGCGTGTTGCAACATTGTGCAGGACACATGCTGCCACTATGATCCTGCACACTACTGGGGGAGCGTATAACAGCTGCCCGCCAGAACGGTCAAGGGAGCGAAAGCGTGACTTTAGCACTCCGAATGTGCGCTCCACTATGCCCCGGGTCGTAATGTGGGCTGTGTTATATCTTACCTCGGGTGGCGTGGTGGGGTTCCGAATTGGCGTCATCATGTGGGGGCTGAGAGGGTAGGCACTGTCCCCTGTGGAGGTGGTGATTGGTATCATTGGTGGGGTTGTGACCTTGCTCAGTATCCAACATGCATGCATGTGCAGTGGCATACATACTCACCAAGCAGCCATGTATCGCCATGCCGCCCAGCTTCTAGGTCCCGGCTTAGGGTGGACATTCGGTAAATGAAGCTGTCGTGGGTGGAGCCGGGATAGTTGGCATATACTGAGGTGATGATTCCCTTGGCATTACATGCTACCTGCACGTTGATGGAATGCCAGTGCTTGCGGTTCCTATAGATGTGCTCAGATGCCCTGGGGGGACGTAGAGCCACATGGGTGCAGTCGATGGCACCTAGCACTTTGGGGAATCGTGCCACACTGTAAAAATCCAGGGTGGCAGCATGCCTTTCTGCAGGTGTTCTGGGCAGGTATATGTGCCTGCGGACCGATGGGCGTGCAGTGATGATGTTCAAGACCTGGTGTAGGCAGCGTGACTGGGTGGCCTGTGACACCCCACCCATTATGGCACTTGTCCGCTGAAATGATCCAGTGGCTAAGAAGTGCAGTACATTGAGGACCTTCTCCAGGGGGCTGAGTGCTTGGGAGCACAGGGTGGGTGATGTGAGGTCATCCTCCCACTCACTCACCAGGTCCAGTATTATGTGTGGTGGAAACCTTTACCTCCCATACACCTGGTCATCAGGCATCCCGAAAAGGCTGGTTCTGGGTGTGAATATTCTGGCCCTGACTATCCTCCTCCTCCTCCTTTGGTAGCCCACTGCCACTGCTGCTAGGAACGGTATGTTCATCCTGGCGTCTGAGCTTGTTATTGTTAAAGTGCGCAAATGTATGCTTTGCGCATGTTCTAGGCGAGCGTGTGACCCGCGCACCCCTGGAATCCAGTTCCCAGTCCAATAGCGTGTGGAAATTCACACGCACCACGGGATACAGCGTGTGACCCGCGCACCCCTGGAATCCAGTTCCCAGTCCAATAGCGTGTGGAAATTCACACGCACCACGGGATACAGGTTCGCTGACGTACTTGCGTGTGTAAGTGCCCGCGCACCCATTAAATACACGTACATAGGCCAATCGCGTGTACGCGCACTTTTGTCCAATTACACGCGATGACACTCTGACGTGCAGTATTTCCACGTGTGCCCCGTCATCACGTGCTGAGTGGGGAACACCCGTGCGGGTCACGTCACAGACGCGCTTACGCGCTGAGGGACTCTGGTCCAATAGAATCGCGTATGCGTGCTGACGCGCTTACGCGCTAAGGGCCTTTCCTCGGATTTCACGCTGACGTGCAGGATTTTCACGTGCCAAATCACTCCGTATCAAGCTGGCCACGCGAAAACACACGGAAGACCACGCTCCTGCCCAGAAGGCCGAGTTACTGCCCCCCAGTGCCCCGAGCAGCCTCCCACGTGCCATCTGCTGCTGCCTGCCTGCCTGCCTGCCTGCCTGCTGCCACCGTGCCCTGCCATTTGGTGCCTGCACATCAGCCATCTGCAGGGGTCCAGTTGCTGTGTCCACCCCTGCTGGAACTGAAGACTCCCGACTGGGATTAGATCGCTCCACAGCCCAGCCCCAGGACCCAGTTGCCCACCCACACCTGCCTCTGGGGTTGCCATGTCGGGCACTTCCACATCTGGCACCAGTGGCAACCCCAGGCCAGAGGGGCAGAGGGGCACCAGCTTCACTGTCACCGAAGTTGGTGTCCTGGTGGAGCATGTCCTGGGGCAGTATGATGCCCTCTTTGGATCGTCCCGCGCCAGCAAGGAAGGACGGCAGAGGATCTGGGCCGACTGTGTAGTTGCCATCAACGCGGAGGGGGTGGCAACCCGCGACGTCCTGAAGATCAAGAAGCGCTGGGAGGACTTGAGGTCCAGGACCCTTGTGAAGGCCCGGCGCCTCGTGGAGGGGGGCCGGGGCCGCATGAGTTCCATCCAGATGAGGGTCCTGGAACGCGTACGCCCAGCGCTCCACGCCCAGATCCTTGAGAGGGAGGCCCGTCTGGAGTTGAGCGGTAAGTGTCCAAGCATTACTGTGTGAGACAGGGCATGTTGCGGTGTGCTGGTTCTATGATACTTGCCTGTATGTGTGCCATAGGCCATGTATGCATGTATGTGTGCAGGGACATCATGGTAATGCATGTGCGACCAGTGATGTGTGACCCACATGGTTGTTGCATGTGTTCAAATGCCGCATGGGGAGCCCTATGCAGATTTTGAACATGAGAGCATGCCAGTCTCTGTACCTGGACATGGGTGGGGGTGAGGGATGGGTGCTGATGCCAGGTACATATATGGTAGCCATGTCTGTGTGCCTGACCTGCGTGTCTGTGACTTGTGCATGCCATGGATGTATGACACATGTGTGTGACAATGCACAGATTCAGTGAAGCAGCCAAATTACCCTTGTATCCGCTGTGTTTGGTGTGTTTGGGGCCAGATGGATGTGAAGGTGAAGTGTGTGCATGTGATAGGCATGAGCCATGATGCATGTGAGTTACATATCATTGAATGTTTCAAGAGTCCATTGGACATGCATGGAAATGTCCATGGCATGCACCATGCCTGTTACTGTGTGTGTTTTGCCTGGACTGACCCATGTGTTGTGGAGGGACATGATGGAAGTGTACTTTGACAGTGGTGCTCATCTGCTATTGCTTCCTGTCTAGGGGACCATTGTACAGTGCCCTGATGCTTGTGTTCTTTGTCTCCCTCTACGCAGCGGCTAGTGAAGAAGAGGACGGAGACGGCGCTGTGGAGCAAGGCGGCGGGGATGCCCCCACGGCTGCAGCGGATGGGGTGGGTGAGCCCCCACAGGGGCCTGCTACGGTGGGAGACGGTGAGGAGCCATCCAGGTTGGTGGTTTGCACAGAGGAGGAGGAGGCCGCCACTGGGGCACACATGGGGCCTGGTGGGGGCATCCCTGATGGTGCAAGTGGTGCAGTCCAGGGCCAGGGGCAGGAGGCAGCACAGGTCACCGTGGAGGGGCCTGTGCATGTCGCTGTCCCTGACCCTGTGAGTGCACCACCATGCACCAGCAGGGATGCCCCGTCCCAGGCCCGTCCGCAGGTAGAGGGGATGTCCATGTCACCTGACTCCCCTCCACCTGCGGACGTGGGAACCCCTGGCTGTGCGGAGAAGGTCCTGATTGGGGTCGGGATGCGCACGGCTGTGATTCGTGATGCCGTGCGTGCTTCCCGGGAGGAGCACGCACGTCATCACGAAGTGCACCGTGCCGACGTGGCCCAATTGGGATCGGCCATGTTCGGGGGTTTCCTGCATGTGTTGGCCAATGTGGCGGCCCTCTCCTCCTCTGTGCAGGCTATCCACCAGTCGTTCTCCTTGCCGTCTTCCAGCCCAGATGCCACCAGGGCCCCCTGTGGACCTGCCCCGACCAATGCAGCCAGCTCGGTGGGGATCCCATCCCTGCCACAGTTGGGGGTCGGAGGTCCAGCAGGGGTGGACAACACAGCAACTGGACCCCAGCAGATGGAAGATGTGACAGCATCATCAGGCAGGGCACGTGCACGACGGCGTTGGTGGTTTCCATCAGCCTGGATGCCGTCGTGCTGGCAGAGGCAGTGGCATCGGAGGCAGCAGCGGGCTCGACGTGGGAGGCATCATGGCTCGGGGCCATCAAGATCAGAGGGGCAGGCATCGGCCGGAGGGCAGGGCAACCCTGGGATGGTGGTGTCTTCCGTGTGGGAGCAGTTGGTCCAGCGGATAGGTGCGGAGCGGCAGCGGGCGGAAGAGGAGCGGCTCGCCATGGTCAGGGCGGAGTTCTCCATGCGTCGGGCGTTGAGGCGGGCTGAGTGCCTCGAGGAAGCTCGCAGGGAGTTTGAGCTGAACATGGGGTTATCCCTGCGAGACCTCGGGGCCAGGACAGAGTCCCGCCTCCAGGACATCGACATGGAGTTCGATGATGCCCTGGCCAGCAACATCAACAAGTGAGCCACAGGACTTGCCCGCTGCCTTTGTATATAGTTATATAGTTAGTTAGTGTTAGGTTTCCTTTATTTGTTTTTATTATTTTGGACTGGTCGGAAAAATGGCCACTTTTTTGTATATATTTTTTTCATTAGGTAGTAGTAGGTTTCCTTTATGGTGTTGGGCTCATGGACCCTGGTACATTCCTGTATTTAGTTTGTTTTTTGAAGGAACATTTTCTTTTTTTCATTATTGTGTTCACCATGTGGAAATGGTTTTTCATTATTTTGCTTCTACTTGATATTGCTTTGGTCAACATTTGTTTTTGTATTCCTTTTTCGTTTTTTGATTTTTACTTTTGTTCTCCAACATGGACCATTTATTTTATTATCCACATAGTTGTATGTTTGATTTGTTTACTTATTTTTAATCTTTAATACATTTTTTATTTTTACTTCCACTTGTCTTATTTTGTCTTTGGTTTCATACATGTCATGATATGGGTTTTGAAATTCACTTGCAGCCATTGTGTATGTGTGTGTGACGGACATGTGTTCATTTACATACTTGCCATTGGGGTTGTGTCATGTAATTGCATTCACTATGTGGGTGGATGCAATCCTTGCCTGGGTGTTTGTGCTGGGTATGCTGCCCATTACTGCCATGATTGTGTATCTTCAGGACCTGGGGGAAGGGGGACATGGGTGGGGGCCTGGTGGAGGCTGCCCCTGCACTGGTGGGGGGTGGGGGTGGTGGGAGACATGGGTGGGGGCCTGGTGGAGGCTGCCCCTGCACTGCTGGGGGGTGGGGGTGGTGGGAGACATGGGTGGGGGCCTGGTGGAGGCTGCCCCTGCACTGCTGGGGGGTGGTGGTGGTGGGAGACATGAGTGGGGGCCTGGTGGAGGGTGCCCCTGGTGACTGGGGGGGGTGGGGGTGATAGGGGACATGAGTGGGGGCCTGGTGGAGGGTGCCACTGGTGGCGGGGGGTGGGGGTGGTGGGAGACATGAGTGGGGGCCTGGTGGAGGGTGCCCCTGGTGACTGGGGGGGTGGGGGTGATAGGGGACATGAGTGGGGGCCTGGTGGAGGCTGCCCCTGCACTGCTGGGGGGTGGGGGTGGTGGGAGACATGAGTGTGGGCCTGGTGGAGGGTGCCCCTGGTGGCGGGGGGGTGGGGGTGATAGGGGACATGAGTGGGTGCCTGGTGGAGGCTGCCCCTGCACTGCTGGGGGGTGGGGGTGGTGGGAGACATGGGTGGGGGCCTGGTGGAGGCTGCCCCTGCACTGCTGGGGGGTGGGGGTGGTGGGAGACATGAGTGGGGGCCTGGTGGAGGGTGCCCCTGGTGGCGGGGGGGTGGGGGTGATAGGGGACATGAGTGGGTGCCTGGTGGAGGCTGCCCCTGCACTGCTGGGGGGTGGGGGTGGTGGGAGACATGAGTGGGGGCCTGGTGGAGGGTGCCCCTGGTGGCTGGGGGGTGGGGGTGGTGGGAGACATGAGTGGGGGCCTGGTGGAGGGTGCCCCTGCACTGCTGGGGGGTGGGGGTGATAAGGGACATGGGTGGGGGCCTGGTGGAGGGTGCCCCTGGTGGCTGGGGGTGGGGGTGATAGGGGACATGAGTGGGTGCCTGGTGGAGGCTGCCCCTGCACTGCTGGGGGTGGGGGTGGTGGGAGACATGTGTGGGGGCCTGGTGGAGGGTGCCCCTGGTGGCTGGGGGGTGGGGGTGGTGGGAGACATGAGTGGGGGCCTGGTGGAGGGTGCCCCTGCACTGCTGGGGGTGGGGGTGATAGGGGACATGGGTGGGGGCCTGGTGGAGGGTGCCCCTGGTGACTGGGGGGGTGGGGGTGATAGGGGACATGAGCGGGGGCCTGGTGGAGGGTGCTCCTGGTGGCAGGGGGGTGGGGGTGGTGGGAGACATGAGTGGGGGCCTGGTGGAGGGTGCCCCTGCACTGCTGGGGGGTGGGGGTGATAGGGGACATGGGTGGGGGCCTGGTGGAGGGTGCCCCTGGTGACTGGGGGGGTGGGGGTGATAGGGGACATGAGTGGGGGCCTGGTGGAGGGTGCTCCTGGTGGCAGGGGGGTGGGGGTGGTGGGAGACATGAGTGGGGGCCTGGTGGAGGGTGCCCCTGCACTGCTGGGGGGTGGGGGTGATAGGGGACATGGGTGGGGGCCTGGTGGAGGGTGCCCCTGGTGGTGGTGGTGGGAGACATGAGTGGGGGCCTGGTGGAGGGTGCCCCTGGTGGCGGGGGGTGGGGGTGGTGGGAGACATGAGTGGGGGCCTGGTGGAGGGTGCCCCTGCATTGCTGGGGGGTGGGGGTGGTGGGAGACATGAGTGGGGGCCTGGTGGAGTGTGCCCCTGCACTGCTGGGGGGTGGGGGTGATAGGGGACATGGGTGGGGGCCAGATGGAGGGTGCCCCTGGTGAGTGGGGGGGTGGGGGTGATAGGGACATGAGTGGGGGCCTGGTGGAGGGTGCCCCTGGTGGCGGGGGGGTGGGGGTGATAGGGGACATGAGTGGGGGCCTGGTGGAGGGGGCCCCTGGTGGCTGGGGGGTGGGGGTGGTGGGAGACATGAGTGGGGGCCTGGTGGAGGGTGCCCCTGCACTGCTGGGGGGTGGGGGTGATAGGGGACATGGGTGGGGGCCTGGTGGAGGGTGCCCCTGGTGGCTGGGGGGTGGGGGTGGTGGGAGACATGAGTGGGGGCCTGGTGGAGGGTGCCCCTGCACTGCTGGGGGGTGGGGGTGATAGGGGACATGGGTGGGGGCCTGGTGGAGGGTGCCCCTGGTGACTGGGGGGGTGGGGGTGATAGGGGACATGAGTGGGGGCCTGGTGGAGGGTGCCCCTGGTGGCGGGGGGGTGGGGGTGATAGGGGACATGAGTGGTTGCCTGGTGGAGGCTGCCCCTGCACTGCTGGGGGGTGGGTGTGGTGGGAGACATGGGTGGGGGCCTGGTGGAGGCTGCCCCTGCACTGCTGGGGGGTGGGGGTGATAGGGGACATGGGTGGGGGCCTGGTGGAGGGTGCCCCTGGTGGCTGGGGGTGGGGGTGGTGGGAGACATGAGTGGGGGCCTGGTGGAGGGTGCCCCTGCACTGCTGGGGGGTGGGGGTGATAGGGGAAATGGGTGGGGGCCTGGTGGAGGGTGCCCCTGGTTACTGGGGGGGTGGGGGTGATAGGGGACATGAGTGGGGGCCTGGTGGAGGGTGCCCCTGGTGGCGGGGGGGTGGGGGTGATAGGGGACATGAGTGGGTGCGTGGTGGAGGCTGCCCCTGCACTGCTGGGGGGTGGGGGTGGTGGGAGACATGGGTGGGGGCCTGGTGGAGGCTGCCCCTGCACTGCTGGGGGGTGGGGGTTTTGGGAGACATGAGTGGGTGCCTGGTGGAGGGTGCCCCTGGTGGCGGGGGGTGGGGGTGATAGGGGACATGAGTGGGTGCCTGGTGGAGGCTGCCCCTGCACTGCTGGGGGGTGGGGGTGGTGGGAGACATGGGTGGGGGCCTGGTGGAGGCTGCCCCTGCACTGCTGGGGGGTGGGGGTGGTGGGAGACATGAGTGGGGGCCTGGTGGAGGCTGCCCCTGGTGACTGGGGGGGTGGGGGTGGTGGGAGACATGAGTGGGGGCCTGGTGGAGGGTGCCCCTGGTGGCGGGGGGGTGGGGGTGATAGGGGACATGAGTGGGTGCCTGGTGGAGGCTGCCCCTGCACTGCTGGGGGGTGGGGGTGGTGGGAGACATGGGTGGGGGCCTGGTGGAGGGTGCCCCTGGTGGCTGGGGGGTGGGGGTGGTGGGAGACATGAGTGGGGGCCTGGTGGAGTGTGCCCCTGCACTGCTGGGGGGTGGGGGTGATAGGGGACATGGGTGGGGGCCAGGTGGAGGGTGCCCCTGGTGACTGGGGGGGTGGGGGTGATAGGGGACATGAGTGGGGGCCTGGTGGAGGGTGCCCCTGGTGGCGGGGGGGTGGGGGTGATAGGGGACATGAGTGGGGGCCTGGTGGAGGGGGCCCCTGGTGGCTGGGGGGTGGGGGTGGTGGGAGACATGAGTGGGGGCCTGGTGGAGGGTGCCCCTGCACTGCTGGGGGGTGGGTGTGATAGGGGACATGGGTGGGGGCCTGGTGGAGGGTGCCCCTGGTGGCTGGGGGGTGGGGGTGGTGGGAGACATGAGTGGGGGCCTGGTGGAGGGTGCCCCTGCACTGCTGGGGGGTGGGGGTGATAGGGGACATGGGTGGGGGCCTGGTGGAGGGTGCCCCTGGTGACTGGGGGGGTGGGGGTGATAGGGGACATGAGTGGGGGCCTGGTGGAGGGTGCCCCTGGTGGCTGGGGGGTGGGGGTGATAGGGGACATGAGTGGTTGCCTGGTGGAGGCTGCCCCTGCACTGCTGGGGGGTGGGTGTGGTGGGAGACATGGGTGGGGGCCTGGTGGAGGCTGCCCCTGCACTGCTGGGGGGTGGGGGTGATAGGGGACATGGGTGGGGGCCTGGTGGAGGGTGCCCCTGGTGGCTGGGGGTGGGGGTGGTGGGAGACATGAGTGGGGGCCTGGTGGAGGGTGCCCCTGCACTGCTGGGGGGTGGGGGTGATAGGGGAAATGGGTGGGGGCCTGGTGGAGGGTGCCCCTGGTGACTGGGGGGGTGGGGGTGATAGGGGACATGAGTGGGGGCCTGGTGGAGGGTGCCCCTGGTGGCGGGGGGGTGGGGGTGATAGGGGACATGAGTGGGTGCGTGGTGGAGGCTGCCCCTGCACTGCTGGGGGGTGGGGGTGGTGGGAGACATGGGTGGGGGCCTGGTTTAGGCTGCCCCTGCACTGCTGGGGGGTGGGGGTTTTGGGAGACATGAGTGGGGGCCTGGTGGAGGGTGCCCCTGGTGGCGGGGGGTGGGGGTGATAGGGGACATGAGTGGGTGCCTGGTGGAGGCTGCCCCTGCACTGCTGGGGGGTGGGGGTGGTGGGAGACATGGGTGGGGGCCTGGTGGAGGCTGCCCCTGCACTGCTGGGGGGTGGGGGTGGTGGGAGACATGAGTGGGGGCCTGGTGGAGGCTGCCCCTGGTGACTGGGGGGGTGGGGGTGGTGGGAGACATGAGTGGGGGCCTGGTGGAGGGTGCCCCTGGTGGCGGGGGGGTGGGGGTGATAGGGGACATGAGTGGGTGCCTGGTGGAGGCTGCCCCTGCACTGCTGGGGGGTGGGGGTGGTGGGAGACATGGTGGGGGCCTGGTGGAGGGTGCCCCTGGTGGCTGGGGGGTGGGGGTGGTGGGAGACATGAGTGGGGGCCTGGTGGAGGGTGCCCCTGCACTGCTGGGGGGTGGGGGTGATAGGGGACATGGGTGGGGGCCTGGTGGAGGGTGCCCCTGGTGACTGGGGGGGTGGGGGTGATAGGGGACATGAGTGGGGGCCTGGTGGAGGGTGCCCCTGGTGGCTGGGGGGTGGGGGTGGTGGGAGACATGAGTGGGGGCCTGGTGGAGGGTGCCCCTGCACTGCTGGGGGGTGGGGGTGATAGGGGACATGGGTGGGGGCCTGGTGGAGGGTGCCCCTGGTGGCAGGGGGTGGGGGTGGTGGGAGACATGAGTGGGTGCCTGGTGGAGGGTGCCCCTGGTGGCGGGGGGGTGGGGGTGGTGGGAGACATGAGTGGGGGCCTGGTGGAGGGTGCCCCTGGTGGCGGGGGGGTGGGGGTGGTGGGAGACATGAGTGGGGGCCTGGTGGAGGGTGCCCCTGGTGACTGGGTGGGTGGGGGTGATAGGGGACATGAGTGGGGGCCTGGTGGAGGGTGCCCCTGGTGGCTGGGGGGTGGGGGTGGTGGGAGACATGAGTGGGGGCCTGGTGGAGGGTGCCCCTGCACTGCTGGGGGTGATAGGGGACATGGGTGGGGGCCTGGTGGAGGGTGCCGCTGGTGGCTGGGGGTGGGGGTGGTGGGAGACATGAGTGGGTGCCTGGTGGAGGCTGCCCCTGCACTGCTGGGGGGTGGGGGTGGTGGGAGACATGGGTGGGGGCCTGGTGGAGGGTGCCCCTGGTGGCTGGGGGGTGGGGGTGGTGGGAGACATGAGTGGGGGCCTGGTGGAGGGTGCCCCTGCACTGCTGGGGGGTGGGGGTGATAGGGGACATGGGTGGGGGCCTGGTGGAGGGTGCCCCTGGTGACTGGGGGGTGGGGGTGATAGGGGACATGAGTGGGGGCCTGGTGGAGGGTGCCCCTGGTGGCTGGGGGGTGGGGGTGGTGGGAGACATGAGTGGGGGCCTGGTGGAGGGTGCCCCTGCGCTGCAGGGGGGTGGGGGTGATAGGGGACATGGGTGGGGGCCTGGTGGAGGGTGCCCCTGGTGGCTGGGGGGTGGGGGTGGTGGGTGACATGAGTGTGGGCCTGGTGGAGGGTGCCCCTGCACTGCTGGGGGGTGGGGGTGATAGGGGACATGGGTGGGGGCCTGGTGGAGGGTGCCCCTGGTGGCTGGGGGGTGGGGGTGGTGGGAGACATGGGTGGGGGCCTGGTGGAGGCTGCCCCTGCACTGCTGGGGGGTGGGGGTGGTGGGAGACATGAGTGGGGGCCTGGTGGAGGGTGCCCCTGGTGGCGGGGGGGTGGGGGTGATAGGGGACATGAGTGGGTGCCTGGTGGAGGCTGCCCCTGCACTGCTCGGGGACGCGGGTGGTGGGAGACATGGGTGGGGGCCTGGTGGAGGCTGCCCCTGCACTGCTGGGGGGTGGGGGTGGTGGGAGACATGAGTGGGGGCCTGGTGGAGGCTGCCCCTGGTGACTGGGGGGGTGGGTGTGGTGGGAGACATGAGTGGGGGCCTGGTGGAGGGTGCCCCTGGATGGTGGGGGGTGGGGGTGGTGGGAGACATGAGCAGGTGTGCAGGGTAGTCCCCTGTTTTGTGGGCTGCCTGCAGGGGCCGTGGAGGGTGTACAGGGAACACCTGTGAGGACCCACCCAGCCTAATCGCGTGTGTAACTTCCCACGCACCCCTGTAATACACGTACCAAGCCAAATCGCGTGTGATAATTCCCGCGCACCCCTGAAATACACGCACCCAGGCTATTCGCGTGTGGAAATTCCCGCGCACCCCTGAAATACACGCGCCCAGGCTATTCGCGTGTGGAACTTCCCGCGCACCCCTGAAATACACGCGCCCAGGCTATTCGCGTGTGGAACTTCCCGCGCACCCCTGAAATACACGCGCCCAGGCTATTCGCGTGTGGAACTTCCCGCGCACCATTGAAATACACGTACCCTGCTGTAATCGCGTGTGGGACTTCCCGCGCACCCCTGAAATACACGTACCCTGATGGAATCGCGTGTGGAACTTCCCGCGCACCCCTGAAATACACCTACCCGGATAGAATCGCGTGTGGAACTTCCCGCGCACCCCTGAAATACACGCGCCCAGTATATTCGCGTGTGGAACTTCCCGCGCACCCCTGGAATACACGTACCCTGGATAATCGCGTGAAAAACTTCACGCGAACCCCTGAAATACACGTAGCCCGCTCCCCCAGGCCCGATCGCGTGAGAAACTTCACGCGAACCCCTGTAATACACGTAGCCCGCTCCCCCAGGCCCGATCGCGTGAAAAACTTCACGCGAACCCCTGTAATACACATAGCCCGCTCCCCCACGCCCGATCGCGTGAAAAACTTCACGCGAACCCCTGAAATACACGTAGTCCGCTCCCCCAGGCCCGATCGCGTGAAGTTGTACCCTGCTGAAATCGCGTGTGAGACTTCCCGCGCACCCCGGTATACACGCACAAGTATTTTTTGTCAGCGGGTGTCCGTGTTTGTGGGTACCCCTTTGCACGTCATTTGTCCTGGAGGGCCACAGTATAGGACATTCATCATGGCAGTATATAGGTGCTATTTGTTGGCGCACCTTTTGGCGCACATTTCTTACAGCCGCAGAGACGCTACCGCCTGCTTTCTTGTGGCGGTCGTGTTTGTGCCTGTGCGCTGGTTTGAGCGTGCGCTTTTTTGCCCTATTCTATTCCATGAATACGTGTTGTAGGCGAGCGTGTGGGCGTTCCGCGCACTTGTGCCCTGTACTTCCCCCGTGACGCCCACGTTTTTGCAAGTTGTTCCCCATTCCGAGTGTTACGCCCGTGTTCCGCCTACTTTTGTTGCGTGCGCCGCGCTATGTGCGAATTTCGCTGTGGCCTGTGCGATTTTCGCTGTGACCTGGCGCACGCTGTTAGATGGCCAGTGCGCCAACGTGCGCGGCGCACTTTTTTATCGCACATCTGCTGGTTTTCTCGCGCACGGCCTTCCATGAATCGACGTGCGCTGCTTTTCGTGCGATTTTCGCACTTGCACTGCGATTTTCGCTTTTCCACTGCGATTCGCACGTTTTTGCCCACTTGCGCCGCGCTAATTATTCCATGAATCGGCCTGTAAATATGGGCTAAATTGCTGAAATTGTTTAAATTCTAATGGGAGCCACTATAGATAGTTATAGACAAACTCCAGCAATGATTTGACACTAATAAGCAATGTGAAAACTGAAAATTGAGGTTGGGTGCAATTGAAAGCTGTTTTCCACTTGACAGAATTTTACCTTAAACAAATTTGCGGCAAACTTTTCCGTGTGTGGTCATCACGATTGCAGGAAAACTACATGGATTTCAGATGCGGTTTTTGGTTCTGTGGATGTTAGCTACAAGCAGAAGTTGACATTTTGTTTCTAGCACACAAATTGAAAAAGTTATGGACGTTTCATGGAGGTCGTTTATTTCAGATAGGCGCAAGAAATGAGAAAACAGGACTGCACCTTCAAAGGACAAACAGGATTTGTTTACACTAGGGGATGACTATGAAGAAGCTTATACCACACGGAAGCACAGCCACTAGATCAGGGCACCACTCAATCAGGGCGACTGCCTGCCGAGGAGCTTGTCTTTTTCAGATGAAATATATCAGCGCAAAGATATGTTTAACAATACTATTACAGAAGGAGATAGTAGGGATAATATAGAGGGTTCAGGCAATTCAAAAAGATTTCTAACAATGCAGTTCTGAATATAAGAGAGGATGGGTTTAGATAGGGATTACTGTGGACAGTACATAGGCTAGTGACACAGTTCTGTACTATGGATACTCACTATATAGGTTTGAACAGAACCATCAGGAATTCTGGTCCGTCAAGATCAGGGATTCTGCTCAGAAATTCTGCTGGGCACACCAGACTGGACAGGCTGCTGGCCACACCGGACTGGACTGGGTCTGCAATGGCTCTGGTCACAGCTATCTGGTCACAGCACGGCACAGCACGGCACAACCGGATTGGGTCTTTTTATTCTGGTAATAATTCTTTAGCAGGAAAGCAGTTACAGCACAGCCCGGCTGTTTCTTTTGTTCCCCTTAGATGGCTGGGGTAAATTCTGGTTTCTGGAATTTTAAGGCCAAGCTGAGGATGCTTCAGCTGTAGAATTTGCCTTTCTGCTTGCCAAGTTTCAGGACTCTGGAGCAACGAATATGTCAAGTTCTCTCGCAGGGTGCTCCTCCAGCAATCGGTTATTGGGTGAATCTGTGTGTGTCCTCTAATTCCTCAGATGTCTCTATTTATGCTTTATGATAAGGGGGTGGGTATGCTGGCTTATCCTAAGTGCGCCCCTTAGGTAGGCTATTGGCTAGAGTCTCCCCCCTCCCTTGATTGGAGGAGAAAACAGGTGTCACCATGATGATGTGGTTTTATGAGTCAGAGAATCCTCCCCTTGGCTCTTGAACATAAAATCAACTTTTTGTACAATACATATTTGCAAGTGTGCAATCTTTCTAACAATAACATATATAAATTACATATTTTGTGAAGCAGATACTCTTCCAAGCCCCGTCTCTGTAGGATTTTGGGTCTGCTTTTGACAGAAATTCGCCCTTTTTGTCCGGAACACATGGAAACATTTGATGCAAAACCATAATTTCCACGAATACTTCCCAGAACATAGCACAGAGTTCTAGCACCTCTTAAAATGTGCAGCCAAAAATTAAATTCACAATTCTGGGGTTTACATATTTGTCCCAATCGTACACAGTAAATTATAAGTCTTTTTAAAATGTGATTTTTGTCCTTGTGAATCAACAACTGGTTGTCTGTCCCCACCTCCTTCCTCTTCTTGCAGCTCAAGAGCAATCTCCTCCCATTTCCTTCTGGCAGAGGCCATTTAGGATCCTTCCTAATTAGCATCTCCTTGAGCTGGAGAAAGTCCATTGTCTCCTTCCCACAGCAGCCCAATTTCTCCTCCCACCCCTTAATCATCACATGGGTGTGAGTTCCTGCAGAAGGGAGAGAGGGGTGTGGCCTTTGTGGGGGATGTTTGGAACTGGTTTGGCTTTGAGTCAGGCTTAATTTTAAATGTCATTTTGTTACATTATTTTCTGGGTTTAAAACAAACTTGCAATTTTCAAACAAGCAGCTAGAACACTTATTCCAGCTTCTAAACCCTGAGATTTAAATAGTGACAACCTAGGTTACTCTCAATGACAGGCCACTTAAATTTCAGACATTAGATTACAATTGTACAAGTTTAAATCCTTATGATGCAATCCACTGACAGCTGTCATTCATACGGTCACTGGTACTGCACCCCAATTTTGACATATTTCACAGGCAGGCACATTTTTTCTGTGAATGTTTTGATGACAAATTCAGCTTTTCAGGACATTGTCTGTTCATAATGATTTCTTGAATGACGTGACTTCTGACACCCAGCAAAAATATTGGATGTTTAATCATGTTTTGGACCGACATTCTGTATTTTCAGCAATCAAGAAAAATATTTGAAAACAAGATTCTGGATTTCTTTCAGTAAAGCACTGCTTTTCATCTATGCTCCATTTTTACGTGTTGGGCAGCCCAGTGACATGTTTCAGGAGTGCGCTATCCATTCCACCCCTGACAACATGCATTGTAGATTTGGCAGCTATCTTTTCGTGTTGTAAAGCGGGATTACCATAGGTTTTGGCACGCATAGGGATTTTGCGGCCATTTTGATAATTCTGGCACCATCAGCACACAGTGATGCCGCAGGGCAGAGCATAAGTGGGTTAATACATCCCCCAAAGCCCACTCTCATGACTTGAAATTTGACTGCCCATCAAGGGGAAGTCGGGAGATTGGGATGTTCAGTTTTTCTTTTTGGTCCAAGAGGAAAAATGTGTCTGCTTCTACCATCAGTGCTGGATCGACAGGTTCTCCTCGCCAGTTCCGGATGGGAGTATGGAGCGATACCCCGGGCCCCTTGATTCTTTCCTCCTGGACCCCGAGTGGTCCTCCTTGGTGCTTAGGATCAATGGTTTCAGTCCTATGATGATAAAACAGAGCATGTTTGTGGACATTTCCCCACCACTATTCATGTAGTGGGGCAGATGCATACATTTGAAATATAAATGACAATCTTTCCCACTTGTAATTACTACTGATTTTAACAGGTGGAAGGGTTTTAATGGTTGTAATTTTCTAGGGATCTGGAATGTCCGCCTCTGGGTTTCCAGATGGCCCCTCTAGTTGCCGCAGAGTATGCCTAGGATGGCAACACTTCAGCTGGTTGATGTGGACCCACTTATCTTCCCCCTCTGCCAAACAGCCTTTGGGGATACAGATTTTGTAGGCGACTGGTGAGATTCTGTCTACAATTTCAAAAGGACCCCGCCAGCTAGGAAGAAATGTGCACTGCTTGGCCTGGTTACTTTGGAAATTGTACAAGTAGACCCGGTCTCCTACTTGGTATTCTTTTCTAGTTGTCGTAAGGTCGTAATGGGTCTTCATACTGTCTGCAGATCTTTCTAGATTGCGCTGAGCATAGGCAAAAGCATGTTGAAGGTGTTTTCTCAGATTCTCAACATACTCATGAGTTGTGGAGGCATTTATCAATGTCTGCTCTTGGGTTCTGTAGAGCAGATGCCGGGGAAGCACCATCCTTCGTCCAGTCATCAGCTCAAATGGCGGCATTTTAGTTGCAGAAGAAGGAGTAGATCTGATGGCCATGAGGACAAGAGGTAATCAAATGTCCCAACTTGGCCCAGAATCAGCCACAACCCTTTTTAATATGCTCAATATTGTCTTGTTGTATCTCTCAACTCCACCACTAGAGGCTAGCCGGTAGGCAAGGTGTAGTTTCCTTTTGACCCCAAGTATCTCCCACATCTTTGTCATCACTTCGCTAGTGAAATTGCTACCTCGGTCTGCCTCAATCCTTTGGGGTAGTCCAAAACGCGAGAAGATGTGGTTGATCATCAGGGCAGCTGCTGTTTCTGCCTTGCAGTTTGGGGCCAAGAGACATTCCACCCATTTAGTGAACAAGCATGTCACGGTCAACATGTACTTATTCCCCCTAGAGGAGCGAATCACGGGCCCGATAAAATTGACTTGTAAATCTGACCAAGGCAATGTCATCCCCCTCTTTTGGAGTGGAGCACGGTGTGTGAGTGATGTTGGCTGAAATTGTGCACACACAAGACACCCCTTCAAGTATTGGTCGAGGTCCTGCCCCATGTGTGGCCAGTATGCAACCTCTCTCAAGATTTCTAGTGTCGTATGAAAACCCTGATGACCAGCTGTGGCCGTATCATGGGTGTGGCTTAGCATCAGGCTTTGGAATGGGGTAGGGACCACCTACTGGTCATGGCCAGTTAGGGATCTCCTCACCATCAAACCGTCTTGGATTCGGAACATTTCTGGACATTTCATCAACACTCTGAGGTCCTCTTTCCCTATGTAACCGGTATCCGTCAGGGGAAAGTTCTCAGGGTCCTCAATGTGTTGATAACATTTTCCAATTATTGGATCCCCTTTTTGAGCCATAATCAAATCAGCATCTGGGGTCTCCTTACTCCATTGTGCAGTTGAAAGTTAATTGTGAGCAATTGTCTGGGACCTAGTGATCGCAGTGACCTGGATTTTCCCCAACAGGGACTCAATCTCATGTAGATCCCCTTGGATGGCTCCGGTTTTGGCCAGCTGATCAGCTAGATCATTTCCAGTTTTGTCTCGTCCCTCTAGTTTAGAATGACCCTTGATCTTTTTCCAGCAGATGGTCATCCCATTCGAGGTGACCAGATCATCAATATTCTGCATTAATTTCCCATGTTTCAATGGTTTGTTATTAGCACATAGAATGCCTCTGGTTTTTCAGTTAACCAGGTGCTCCACAAACCCGTTCCGTACATAATCCGAATCTGTGATTATGACCAGTTTATGGAGTTGGTGTTGGACAGCAGTGAGGATGGCTTGATGCACAGCCATCAACTCTGCCACTTGACTACTACAGGGACCGATTTTGTACCCAGCGGAGGGTACTGGGGCATCATTCACCCATGCATTCCTTACCCTGGCATCAAGGTCTTTTTCCCCGTTGTTGTCAACATGGTACCCATCCACATAAACAGTGGGCATTCCCTCACACTGGTCTTCTTCATAGACTTTGTGTGGGGAATTAAGGTATGCCTCCATGATGTCCTTGATTTTAGAACTTACGTACTTGAGAACGTTTTCTCTGGCACAATCATGCAAGTCAGCTCGAGCTTGCGCGAGGGGACTCTTCTTGTTTTGGCCATATCTGACCACCACAGGAAAGCCTTGCATTGACAGAATCCAGGAGGTAATTAGGGAATTACTCAAATTTCCGGCCCGGATTCTGTCACTTTGAAGATATTGCAAAGGTTGGTGTGGAGTCTCCACTATGATGTGTTCCCCCTGGATAAACGGGGGGGGTAAATCTTCAATACCCACACCAGGAGTGCCTTCTCACAATCATTGAATTTTTCCTCCACAGAGGATAAAATCTTACTCGCATAGGAGATTACTTTATTGACCTTGTCATGCTTTTGATATAATAATGCCATCAAACGTGTATTTGAGAACCCTATCTCCAAGAAGAACTCCTTGTTTTTGTCAGGGTAAGCTAGGCAAGGCGCTTGTGAGAGGCTTCTTTTGAGTTGTCCTACTGCCTCTGCTTGTTCTGGACCCCACTCCCACTTGACCCACCCCTTAAAAAGATGGATCAGGGGTCTTGTGATCTCTACATAGTCCTCAATGCACTTTCTGCTGTATTTAGTTAGTCCAAGGAGGCTCCTTAGTTCCCGCAGAGTTCTGGGGTCTTTTAATTTCTGGAGTGCTTTCACTTTCTTTTCCTGGGGACAGAGACCCTTAGAAGTAATCTCATGCCCCAAGAAATTGACACGGGTTCTGCAGCACTGTGCCTTTTAAAAGGAGAGTTTTGCTCCGGCAGCCCTCAACTGTGTCAGAACGTAACGGATCTCCGCTATGTGTTCCTCCACAGTTGAGCTTTTGACTAAAACATCATCTACATAGGCCATGTTATCCCTCTCACCCAGGTCGGGCATGGCCTTCTGTAGAAAAATGTTAAATTTATTGCCAGAGTTGATGTATCTGAAGGGAGTCCGGGTCCATGTGTACTGCTGCCCCCCGAAGGTGAAAGCCAGCTTGTATTGGTCTTCCCTACTGACGGGTACAGTCCAATACCCATTGTTCAGGTCAATTGCAGTGAATACCTGTGACCCTTGGATCTGGGCCAGCCCTTGGTCAATGTAGGGAAGAGGCCATCGGGAAGTATGGACCCGTTTGTTGAGCTCCCTAAGGTCAGCACAGAGTCTCCACTGGCCATTTGGTTTCAAAATCCCCAGCCCAGGATTATTGAAAGTGCTGTGGAGTGGACAAATTATCTCACGGGACTCAAGGTTCTTAATTATTTCAGTAAAGCACTCCATTGATGCGAGAGGCAAGCCATATTGCTTCACGAACACTGGAGTCATGCCAGGGTCCATGGGAATTGTTGTTGTATGGATGTCGGTGCGACCACAGTCATATGAGTCCACCGCAAAGAGATCTTGAAAATCTAAGAACACTTGTTTCAATATTTTCTTTTGCTCCAGAGTCTCACAGGCATCAGCTAGGTTGACTCTCTCTTCAACCATCTGCCTGTAGCCTAGAAAGACTTCTGGTTTTGCTATCTCAACGGCCTCCTCCAGCTGGGTGGAGAAGTCCCTGGTCAAAGTGCTGATTTGGACTGGTGGCTTCAGGTGAGGAAAGGCAGTCCTCGTGGACTTGGAAGATCACCTCATCCCTCCTGAAGTCACAGGTCACATCTTCCTTACCATAAGGGCAGGAAGTGTACACCGGGAAATGCCACCATGCCGGGTGAAGATCCTGTCTGGTGTTGCGTCCTCATCATTATCACTGTCAAACAGTCCTTGGGGATTGGTCCTGACAGTTCATTACCTAAATCTATGGAAAAATGTTGGTCATCAACTGCCATTCCAATAATGGTGCCTGCGGCCAGAGTGATACTCTTTAGGTCGTTGTTATCCACATCTATTTGAATGGTGTCATGTTCTATGTTGACTAGTGGTGTTGGGTTTACCCCCAACCCTTGCTGTTGGAAGTGAGCATTAAGATGAATATAGGCATCAGGGTTTCTAAGTTTCTGTCCTCTTTTAATTTTTACTTGCAGAGAGAATTGTCGGGTCCATTCTGGGATGGTGACTTCCACTCCAATCTGAATTTCAACTGCATAAAGCAGCAGTTGAGCTGACCTTATTGCTTTCTCTGGTTCATCAAAGTCCATGGGATTACCCGCTTATCGGGACCAGGCTTTGAAGTTTATTAGGTCCAAACTAATGGCAAATCGATTGAGAATGTGACTGCCTAAGTAAAATGCGGCAGGGACGTCTCGCACGACCCAAAAATTATGTACTATGCTCTTGTTGCCTATGGAAATTCTGAGCATACACCTGCTAGGCAGGAGATGTTTGGAATTGGGTGTTTCCAGATCCATATCCCATTCGTCTATCAGTTTAATTTGGGAATGGCTAGATCTTTTGGTAGTTTGTGGAACATGGCTTTGCTGATGAAGCTCTTGCCGTTGTTCACACACACTCGGGCAAGAACAGAGTCCTTGCCTTTATTTAACTGAATAGGGATGAACACTGATCTCCAATTTTCTGAATATCAGCCAAGCTTTGAGCTGATTCCTCATCTTTTTGGACTATGGGATTTTCTGATTGTCAATTTGTAAAGAATTTCAGAGTGTTCCCTTCCAGTGTGGAATGCCACCTTAGACTGGAAGGAAGGTTGATTTTCAGAAATAGAGAGGACTCCCCATCACCAGTTTGTTGTCCTACTGTAATTACTGCCACGTCTGGGATTTGATTATTCTGGAAGTGAAATTCTATTTGGTCAGGTTGTTTCTCTATCATGTGGGACGTGCCGTTTAAACTAACATGGTTGACACTGTGTTTCAATTTTATTGGTTGGCTAGTTTGGGTCCAGAGGACCTTGTTTACACAATCTATGAAGGGTAACAATCTATGCAGGATGTCATTCCCTAGTAAACAAAGTGTGCCTCTGGAGTCACAACTATGACCAGGTGCTTCACCTTGTGTTGCCCAATTTTAATGTCCAAATCCACAGTCCCCTCAACGTCGAAGTTCTGAAGTTTTCCAGGAAGAGGGGTGAGAAGAATTTGGTATTTCTCCCCCTTCCCGAATTGAGTTGATCAAAGGCCCTTTTTGTCAGAAGGGTAGCTTGGGATCCAGTGTTCACCAGTGCCAAAATTGTACATTGCCCCTGTATTTGGACCGGGTCATAGAATCTTCCCTCCTTCTCCTCAAGGGGGCAAAGATAATGTACATTTTTGGACAACTGGTGGGTTAGTTTCTTGGTTTTGGATAATGACAGAAAGGTGATTTGGGCAGGATTCTGTTTGGAGTCTTGGGAATCTGGAAGAAAAAGATGACAGCTAGATATGGGGAAGGTTTTGGGTGTCCCTGGTTCTGGGCTGCCCCCTCCCCCTTTTTGGAGGCAGTCACCAGGATGGGTTTGAACCAGGGGATTTTTGTGCTGGTGATTCTGGGGTTTGATGATGGGCGGTGCTAATTCAGTCCCCACATCTGCCCAGTCTGGATTTGGATCCTTTGGGACCCATTTTTTTTTGGGATTTTGGGAGGAGTTCCCCCATCCCTGAAGGAGAAGATCCTTTTCCTAGGATCCTCTGAGGATCCCTCTCCTTCAAACTGGAAGATTTGTTCCTCCTCCTCAAAATGGGTCTTTTTGGGCTCTTTATTTCTCCTACCCGCCCTCTGCTCCTTGGGTGGCAGACTTTCGGGGGCAGGAGATTTTGGTTCTGGTTCCTGGGTTTCCAGGGGCTTTCTACAAGTGGGGAAGGAAGCTTCCTCCAAGGCTTTACACCCCCCTTCCCCTTTTGCCACCTCCCTGGGAACCGGTGGGTTGTTGGGATTCTTCCCCCGTCATTGCTCTGGAGCACCAAATCCTGAATTTGAGGCATTCTGAGCCGCCAGGCTCATCTGAGGGTTCTGCTGAGCCCTCAGCAAGCGACCCAGATTCTGTAACATGTTCTGGACCTGGCGCTCTAGTTTTGACACCTGCTCTGGCTGGTACGGGGTCCTCATGCCTCCCCTGGTCTGATCCCGAGAAGGGTAGCTATCCCTTCTCACAAAATACCCTGGGATAGGGAAGTTTGGGTACCCCTCCACCTCCCTGTTTGTGATTGGCCCAATGGCTTTCTGGATTTGGGGTTGTTTTGATTCTGTGCGAGCAGGTTTTTAGGCCCCCCCATCTCCAAATCTAAAATGGGGGCAACCTTCACCGCCGCCACTTTAGCAGCAGCAGGGGTGTTGTTTGTTTTAGGGTTTTTGGGACTATTTTTGTTTTCCAATGGCTTCTGCACCTCATAGATGCGCGTTGCTTGTTCAATGACCCAGTCTAGTGATCTTTTCTCGTGAAAGTCCCTCACTAGCTGGGTCATAATATATTTGGGGAGAGCATAAAAGAAGATGTTTACAAATTATTTACTGTCAGTGCGAAACCCTTCAAGTGGTCTGCTCAAAGGCATGTTTTAACTCTTGAACAAATTCTTTTGGGGACTGGTCTTCCCCACATTGTAAGTTGTAGGCTGCCTTGCAAGCCACCTGACTGTTCTTGTGAATAGAAAAATGTTTCAGGATGGCTGCCCTATAGGGGACATTCTGGAATGATTCTGATCCTCCAGCCCTGCAAAGAAGCTGGAGTTCTCGGGAGAAAATGTCCACTTTATATATTGAATACAGCTTTGGCTGTCGTTCAAATAGAAAGCTTCCATCATTTCTTCAAATAGCACAAGGTGTTCCTAAACCAAACATTTTGCATTCTTGTGATAGGGCGTGAAGACGCTCCTAATGGATTTTATTTGTTTCAGGGGATCCTTGAGCAAGGCCCTCTTGACCTTGTTGGCTTTTTTAGTTCGGGTGACCCTGGTCCACTCATCCTCTGAATCAGAGGCACTGCTACCAGAGGTGGCTGTCTGGTCTTCTAGGCTCTCCCGGATTCTATGAGCTTGGGAATGGCTGGCAGAATGCGGGGGCCTAGTTTCTTGAGTCCTGTGGCACTCAGAAGAGTTTTGTACCCCTCCCAGTCCTAGCTGGGAAGAGGTTTTCAGGATGCCCCTAGTGGGCCTACTCTCACGGAGTTCCCCGCCACATTTTACTATCTGATCTTTGGGTAAGTTATATTTTTGAGGATCCATTTCTCTGATCCTCCCCTCATTGGAGTCTCCTTGATCAGAGAAGATAGCCTTAGCACTTGGGAACCCATACACAGATGCCCGCCCATCAATTTCTGGGAGGCGCTGACCTATGAGCCTCATATTTCTCCTTAGGTTGAAGTCTGCCATCCCTGTGGCCCTTGGATCCTGTGAGCCAGTGGACATGGGGGTGGCAGAGTCCATGGAGTTGAAGAGATGAAAGTATCTAGTGCCCGGGCTCCTGAGGTTATGCTCAGGTGTTTCCCTCTCCCAGTGGACCTCATCTCTCTCAGCCCCTTCTCCCTGTTGATATGCAAGAACCTGACTCTTTTGTTCTTCTATCAAAGCCTTACTAGTCTCTATTAGTTGCCCCTGCATAGCTACCTGTCTGTGGAGCCTGTCATTTTTCTCACAGAGAGCCTCATTGTCTCTGTGTGCTTCCTGTGTAATTTTGGAATATTGGGCCAATTTTTGCTGCAGGAGGGTTACCTCCTGAGTCCTGTCCTTACTGGCCTGGTCATTCTTTGCTAGAGCATTTTCCAC
Organism: Ambystoma mexicanum; assembly: GCF_040938575.1. NCBI lineage: Eukaryota > Metazoa > Chordata > Amphibia > Caudata > Ambystomatidae > Ambystoma > Ambystoma mexicanum. The sequence continues at coordinate 125,279,892 of NC_090935.1, read as the reverse complement.
CCTCCTGGTGTGCTCTAACAGTTTTTTGTAGTCTTTTTGGAGCTCACCCAGTCCCTGAAGGGCCAGGTGATTTTCTTCCATCTTGGTATTTAAATAACTGACCTCCTGGCCTAAGGTTTCCCTTTCCTGAATGAGAGTACCCCTCTGTGCAGCCAGGTCGTCCCTTTGTTTTTGGAGTGCACCAGCTCTCTGTCGCTCTTCATCAAATTCATTTTGGGAGTCAAGATCTTTCAGGATTCATTGATTATTTTCCTCCTTTAAGGATTCTAGGCGGTTTTGCAGGGTGACTATCTGCTCTGCACAGACTCTATTATAGTTCAATTGCTGCTCCAGCTTTTGTTGGCTATGTAGTAGGGAGTCCAAACTTTCTTGGCACTCTTTTTGCAGCACCAGTACTTTGGTATCCTGCTCTACCTTCTCTTGCTGCAGGATATCCAGATCTCCTTTTACTTTTATCAGGTACTGTCTGGTTTCATTTTCTTATTCTTGGCTGTTTTGTAGCCTTTGCCCTGCAGAGTCAAAATCAGTTTGGGTTTTTTCTAATGATTGTAGTTGCCTGTTTGCCAGATCTAGGTTTTCGGCATATTTTTCCTGTATTGCTCCAATGTGGAAGTACAGATATGCCTCTATATTGGCAATTTTACTTTGCTCTTCTTTTACATTAGGGGCCATGTACACTTCACTAAGTGCCATGTGTAATGGACCCTGATCCTGCCATGTATCTAATCCTGTGGCAGTGGCTTGTTCTTTGATTTCCTGCAGCCAAACATTCTGATCCTGCTCTGTCCATTCACCCCTGACAAATAATTTGTGCAGTAGGTGTTCTTTTGCCATATTAATTTCTATGGGGTCGCCAGTCCGGAAATATTAATTTCCTTTCTGACTTAAAGGAGTTATTTTATTTTTTTGTGAAACAGGGCAATTCCTTAGAGCGTTTCTATTGAAGGGTGTTTTCACAGTGTAGCACAGTGTGGTAACCCAGCTAGTTTTATGTACCCCTCAGTTAGCACGCTGTATTAGACTGTCACAAGTGATATGTCTAATTCAGAATTCAGATTTGTGACAAGCCCACAATCTGTAAGTGATTTCAATCTGGCACTTCACTTAAATCAATGCCTAGCATGTAATGCACAACTGAAATCCTTATTTATTTGTGTCTAAAAGTTATTTTATTCTGAACGATGTACCACTTATATCATACCCCTCTCTTGGAACCCCCCGGTCACACTGAACCAGGAATCAGGTTGGTTTGCAAAGTTAAAATATTTATTTATATAGTTCACAATATAATCACACTATGTTTAATGGATACATAATAATCACCAATGGGTGAGGTAACACTAAGCAATCTCTTTAATCACAAGGAGTAATAATGAGCAAAACAATTCAGCACAGAAATAATACTTTTGTGTGTGTTCAAATCGAATAGCAATGTGGTTACTCTTTCCCCCTGCACACCCCTCAACCCCCCAATATGCAATGTAGAGAGATAGGGGGAGTGAGAACAGGTTTCAGGTATGCAGAATTCAAACAAATGTCAATCCCAATTTCCCCCCAGCAAACACAAGAGAGAAACAGAATTGATTGGCAAACTGTCAAAATGATTTTTAAAGTTATCTGCGAATGGAATGGGTAAAACACTAAATATGTGCTAAATTGCTGAAATTGTTTAAATTCTAATGGGAGCTGATTTAGATAGTTATAGACAAACTCCGGCAATGATTTGACACTAATAAGCAATGTGAAAACTGAAAATAAAGGTTGGGTGCAATTGAAAGCTGTTTTCCACGTGACAGAATTTTACCTAAAACAAATTTGCGGCAATCTTTCAGTGCACGGTAATCACGATTGCGGGATAACTCTATGGATTGGAGATACGGTTTCTGGTTCTATGGGAAGCTGTGGATTTTGGCTACAAACAGAAGTTGGAATTTTGTTTCTAGCGTAATAACTGAAGAAGTTATGGATGTTTTCATGGAGGTCGTTTTGTTCAGATAGGCGCAAGAAATGAGAAAACAGGGATGCGCTTTCAAGACAAACAGGATTTCTTTACATTAGGGGATGACTATGAAGAAGTACATACCACACGGAAGCACAGCCACTAGATCAGGGCACCACTGAACCAGGGCGACTGCCTGCCGAGGAGCTTGCCTTCTTCAGATGAAATATATCAGCGCAAAGATATGTTTAACAATACTATTACAGAAGGAGATAGTAGTGATAATATAGAGAGTTCAGGCAATTCAAAAAGATTTCTAACAGTGCAGTTCTGAATATAAGAGAGGATGTGTTTAGATAGGGATTACTATGGATAGTACATAGGCTAGTGACACAGTTCTATACTATGGATACTCACTATATAGGTTTGAACAGAACCGTCAGGAATTCTGGTCCGTCAAGATCAGGGATTCTGCTCAGAAATTCTGCTGGGCACACCGGACTGGACAGGCTGCTGGGCACACCGGACTGGACTGGGTCTGCAATGGCTCTGGTACAGCTATCTGGTCACAGCACGGCACAGCACGGCACAACTGGATTGGGTCTTTTGATTCTGGTAATAATTCTTTAGCAGGAAAGCAGTTACAGCACAGCTCGGCTGTTTCTTTTGTTCCCCTTAGATGTCTGGGATAAATTCTGGTTTCTGGATTTTTAAGGCCAAGCTCAGGATGGTTCAGCTATAGAACGGGCCTTTCTGCTTGCCAAGTTTCTGGAGTATGGAGCAAGGAATATGACAAATTCTCTCGCAGGGTGCTCTGCCAACAATCAGTTATTGGGTGAATCTGTGTGTATCCTCTAAGTCCTCAGCTGACTCTATTTATGTTTTATGATCAGGGGGTGTGTATGCTGGCTTATCCTAAGCGTGCCCCCTAGGTAAGCTATTGGTTAGGGTCTGCGCTCTCCCTTGATTGGGGGAGAAAGCAGGGTGTCACCATGATGATGTGGTTTTATGAGTCAGAGAATCATCCCCTTGGCTTTTGAACATAAAATCTACTTTTTGTACAATACATATTTACAAGTGTGCATTCTTTCTAACAAAACATATATAAATTACATATTTTGTGGAGCAGATCCTCTTACAAGCCCTGTCGCTGTAGGATCTTGGGTCTGCTTTTGACAGAAATGTTCCCTTTTTGTCCGGAACACATGGTCCCATTTCAGAGCAAATTTCCGCAAATGTGCGCCTTGTATACGGGCATGAGCATGTGAAGTTTCATGCTTTTGACATAAATACATTTGCAGCAAAACCATAATTTCCACGGTTACTTCCCGGAACATAGCACAGAGTTCTAGCTCCTCTTAAAATGTGCAGCCAAAAATTAAATTCACAATTCTGGGGTTTACATGTTTGTCCCAATCCTACACAGTAAATGATCAGTCTTTTTAAAATGTGCTTTTTGTCCTTGTGAATCAACAATTAGATTACAATAGTACAAGTTTAAATCCTTATGATGCAGTCCACTGACAGCTGTCATACAGGCGGCCACTGGTACTGCACCCAGATTTTGACAAATTTCACAGGCAGGCACATTTTTTCTGTGAATGTTTTGATGACAAATTCAGCTCTTCAGGACATTGTCTGTTCATAATGATTTCTTGAATGAAGTGACTTGTGACACTCAGCAAGAATATTGGGTGTTTTTTGGTGTTTTAGACCGTCATTCTGTATTTTCAGCAACCAAGAAAAAGATTTGAAAACAAGATTCTGGATTTCTTTCAGTAAAGCACTGTTTCATCTGTGCTTCATTTTTACGTGTTGGGCAGCCCAGTGACATGTTTCAGGAGTGTGCTCTCCGTTCCACCCCTGACAACATGCATTGTAGATTTGGCAGCTATCTTTTCGTGTTGTAAAGCGTGATTTCCATAGGTTTTGGCGTACATAGGGGTTTTGTGGCTATTTTGATAATTCTGGCACCATCAGCACACAGTGATGCTGCAGGGCAGAGCATAAGTGGGTTAATACATCCCACATAGCTACTTACGCAAAATTCTTGCCACAGCCGAATCAGGTTCCTTTGCTGCTAAGGCCACACTGTGCGTCCTTACCAGGCAAGACCTACAACCATCACACACCACCCTTTCAGGACCACAATCTTTAGGCACTGGTGCTCCTGCGCTCTCCCACTCCACGCATCCCGTTGATACTACTCTCATGCCTATGCGAACAAACCTTGGGGACCCCGACACGGCGCGTGTTATAAATATTCTCACTCCATGTAGCTCCTCTGATTTATACCATATGACACAACAGTTCCCTTCCTTGCCTGAAAATCCCACAGTGTTCTTGGACCATTTAGATACTGTCAACACTTGTTACGTCCTTCCATTGGGGATTTAATACAACTTATCTGGGCTGTTTTGAAATAAAATCTTTATACATTTTTTTGGGATAAACTCCAGTGGCCTGATGAACCTGAGCCAGGCTGTGACCACTGTGGCTAGTTTAACTCAATTATCTGATCTCATTAACCAACAATATCCCACCAAATCTGATTGGTCAAAGATTTCTGCTGGTCCAAACCTCCTTCAGCCTACCTTTCTAGGCTCATTGACAGTTTTACTAAATATTCTGGTATTGAAAATGCTGCTGAACAAGCTACTACTGCCCTTGTGACCCGATTCATCATTGCACTCACTCCTGAAATATCCAATAACATTCAAAATGTCCGAATTGGATTGCAAGCTGAATCCATTGACAAGGCCTTGCAGGTTGCTCAGCATTTCTATGACCAACAGAAAACACAGGACCACGATGGTGTTACTCGCCTCATGGCGCTACAGGTACAACATTTTCAAATTGAAGCGTCCTGTATTAGGGGACAACCTGGCCCACCACAGCAGCACTTTACTCAACAGACCACGGGCTCCGCCCAGGGGCCCCAATGAATTTCTCAAGCATTTTTGCATTCCCAACAGAGTCAACCTGTTCACCCTTTTTGCCGATATTGCAAGCAAAATAGCCACCTAATTGATCAATGGTCAACCAGGCCTCCTTGGCTGTAACAGTACGTGCCTCCCCAGCAAACCTTCTACACCCCTCCAAACCATGTTATATACCTCCTCCTCCCTATGCAGGCTGAACAGTGGGCAGGTCTTTTGCTTATAGTTCCTGCTTCCCTATCGGAATCTTATGCAAATGATGTAGGCCACATTTTTCTGCTAAATCTGTATGCATCACACACACCCTGAGATTCCTTTGCCTAGGATCTCACAGTATATGATTTCCCCACAAGCAAATGAAGGTATTAATCCAGTCATTTATTCCCTCATACAACAGGGGATTCCCTACCACACAATGTGCACCTGTAACACTATTATTCTTCCGAATTCAAAAAAAGGTACAAAAAAGTTTCATTATGCTTACGATAGACGTGGCATTAAGTCGACTGTCATCCCATCCAATCCTGTAGTTCCTGATCCCGTCACCATCCTTTCTTGCATTCCAACCAGCGCACTATTTTGAATGTGCATTGACTTGGCACTGTCTTTCTTCTCTGTCCCTATCCATCCTGATTCACAATTATTTTCAGTCTTTGCCTACAAAGGGAGACAACTCACCTACAGATTGCTCCCACTGGGATTTGTTGACTCTCCTTCCCACTTTTCCCAAATACTCAAGGAAGAACTCCAGGACATCACATTCCCTAGCGGTTCCACCTTGATTCAGCATGTTGATGGATGCCTCTTAGCGACTCACACACTCCCCTCTTGTAACTGGCTGCTAAAGGCCACATGGTGAACAAAACCCAGCTCCAATTTAGCCTTCCCAATGTCCGCTATTTAGGGCATGACATCACACAAGGGGCTAGTTGCCTTGCTCCTTCCAGAATTTCCTGTATCCTTCAATGCCCTTTCACTGTCACCAAAAAGCACTCTACTCCTTTCGCGTGATGAGAATTGTCTGTCTCCCTTGGATCCTTGATTATGCTTCCATTGTTTCCTCTCTGCAAAAGATGCCCTGTGACTCCCAAACTGACAGCCTGCTTTGGACATAGGAAGCATCCACTGCCTCCACTAAAATTGAATTGTCCCTCTCTCTCAACCCTGCACACGCCCATCCAGATTACTCCAAATAATTCTTCCTGTTTTGTGATGAAAAAGAGGAGTACGCTCCAAGGGTACTCAAATAAAAGCATGGTGACCTACCGCGCTCTGTGGCCTATTTCAGCTCACAGTTAGATCCAGTAGCTTTGGCTTTTCCACCCAGCCTCAAAGCTGTTGCTGCTGCAGCTCTCCTGCTCGCTAGGATAACATTGCACTGGCCAATCAAATAGACATGCTAGTGCCTCACACGGTCCACTCTTTGCTCTTTAGGGGTAAAACTCAACACCTCTCAGCTGCACATCACACAAAATACAAGAACGGCTGATCTCTGCCGCTAACATCACACTCATTCGATGTTCTCCTCTTAACACTGCCTCCCTATTACCCACTGCAGTCAATGGTCTCCTGCCTGATTGCCTTGCTGCAGTAGACATCATCTCCTCTCCAAGAAATGGCTTAAAAGACATACCCCCTTTTTAATTCTAACATGGTACTCATTGACTCATTGCCTCAGTGATTCTTCAGGTGCTCTTCACACAGCTTTTTCTGTATGCAACCCTTTAAGGTTCTAGAAGCTTTTCCTCTCCCTTCATTATGCTCTGCACAGGTTGCAGAACTCATCGCCCTCACAAGGGCCTGCAAGCTCACCACACAACACTCAGCAACCAGTTGCACAGAGTCACGCTATGCATTCGGCATCTCACTATTTGTGGTACCCTCTGGTAACAGAGGTGCAATCTAAAAGCTCAGAGAAAACCCATCCTCAATGCCCCTTACTTTGGAGCTCTGCTTAACTCAATTCTTCTGCCTGCTGCCCTTGCAATTTTAAAATGCAAGCCCCACATATGCTTCTCTGATGATATCACAAAGGGTACGGCACTGGCATACTGCCATGCAAAGAATGCGGCTGTACATGGCCCTCAGACTCCTGATTATGTGCTGCAGTTTATCTTCTCTTTAGAGGATCCCATGGCATCCATTTTGTCTTGGCGGACCTTCAGAGGGAGGCCCCCCAGGCTGAGAAATAAAGCTGGGAAAATAATGGCAGTGTTTTATGTTCTGACCACCAATGGTGAGATGAGCTACGTCGGTTAGTGGCCTCAATGTCTTTATTACCATACCTTGCTCATGTGGCACACTCAGTGTCTCATTCCATCCAAGGTAAAATGAGTGCAAATGCTCCAAAATATTGGTGCGACGCGCCTACATTCTCCTTAATTGCACAAAAATATTGCACCCATTGCTCCACGTTCCTTACATTCAACCCTGGGAAAGCAGCAAAAACTACGCCTGGGGCTCACAAGCCCAACCAGCGACCCTTCGTAAATATCCAGATCAACTTCATCTCCATTTCCAAATGTTCCATGTGTGAATATGTGCTGGTATTTATAGACACATTATCTGGTTGGACTAAAGCCTACCTGTGAAAAAATGCTGATTCCATTACAGTAGCTAAGAGACTGTTGGAAGAATTCATCCCCTCTTTTGGCCTCCCTGACTCCATTAACTCTGACAGAGGTGCACACCTCACAGGACAGATAATGCACAACATTTCAACAGGCCTATGTATATTTCCGAACTACCATTGCTTGTTTCACCTGCAAACCTCAGGCGCAGTGGATCACAAAGGCATTGATGTCAAAACCACCTGGCCAAGGTGTGCCACAAGACTCGACTTGAATTGCCTGATGCGCTCCCATTTGTTCTGATGGACATTAGAAACACTGTCCCTGAAGGGACATCGAGGCCGCATCCAGCAGGATGGAGAACCCTGCTTCATCCAAGATCGCCCCTCCGCTGCGCCAACCTCATTGATGCATTTAAATCAGCAGATTTGGCTTTCTTCGTGCTTCACTGATGCTGAAAACCACGTGGCATACCCAAAATGGCCGCCACATTGAAGTTGTTGCCGGTTGCTTAGCAACAATCCTCGCTCCTCATTGATGAGCCCTCTGTTTATGATCTGCACAGCCCCGCCGGAAAGCGTGAGCCAGCACTTTTCAGCAAGGCACCCGATATACACAAAACTCAATTATCCGTAGATACGTGCAAGCCCTCCATTCATTAGTGAAACAATTCATGTGTTAAACACACATCACAGCCCCTTCCAACTGGGTGGCCCTACTCAAAGGGCATATATTCTCGACAGGAGACAGTATATATGTTAAAGTTTATTTATTTTATCCATTAATCAAATTTCATCGTGGAAAAATATTTACTAGAAAACACATTTATACACATTTGACATATCATCAATTAAAAGCCAAGTCTGAAAAAACATATCATAACTCGGACCATACATATCATACCAAACCAGTGATCACATCTCACACATCATTTCTCACATCCACTTTCATCCCCATTCATACAAACAACCAATAATACATGTGCAAAAAGTCACAGTTTAAATAATTGTGTTCTGTAATTAGAACTCCCATCTGCTAGGGTTGGTTCCTTTATCTGCTAGAAATACATAGTTGACAATATTACTTTTCTAAAAAGTCAAAACACAGGTATATGTTCGGAGAAGTACTTGCTTACGAACATATGTCAAATACCACATTTTTTCATAAACCCAAGTTAGGCCCAACTTTGAAAAAGAATGGGCTCTGTGAAGGTGTCTACTCGAGTTTCGGGCAACTAGACAGGCTTAAACCATTCCCATCTAATGCACTTCATCAAGACATATGCATTTTAAAAGAAAAAAACAGAGCTGTTCTTGTTGACTTAATTCAGCTTGATATGCAGTGAATATCATCCAGTGTTCAATGTACAATTTCTTCCCATTAGCCAGATTCCATAATAATATGGGTCACATGTGTTACTGTGGAAGCCACTTGTACCAAATAGGAGGATATAGAAAAACAAAACAAAAAAGAAGAAGAACAAAAGAAAAGAAAAAGAACAAACTTGTTACAATGATTCTTTTCAATATCCTACCATACTTTCATCATGTATTATGAACTCCAAACACTGAGTGAGGCAACTGATATGAGGCACACAGCCTGTCCGTGGCTGCTGGGCCACCGTCGCCATGAGTCTTTGACATTTCAGCGTCACTCCGGTCACCAGTGAGTAGCTAGCTCCCTAGCCAAATACTGAACTTCCATCTTTAGCGATATTAACTACGCTATTTACTCGTGCACACAATCTAATTAATTAATTAACACACCCCTAATTAATTTGACCAACTACCACACTGCACACGCAAGGCGCTTCTTTGACCAAGTGCCTTGCATATGCATTGTGCTCTGTTGGGTATTTTGTGGATATTTGGGGCTTTGCGGCATTTTCTTACCGCCAAAATACCTTTAGCAATAATCACTCTCTGTATTCATATTGGGTCACACATGACAATAATACATTGCATTATTTCAGAATTCAGACCTATTTAGATGATATGTGCGGTAGTTTGCGTGGTTGTTTGGTATAGTGGTTGGTTTATTTGTGGCCCCAATATCCAACATCCCTTGTTTTTTATCTAGATTGTTCTTGATCACTAGAGAGACCTCAGGCCTACATTTTAGGGATACCACATTTTCAGTGTTAGTGTTGTGTGCCACCATGGGCTATTGTGGTAATTTCCACTACCTTATATACGGTAGGGAACTATGTCCAGAGAGTCTCTCTTCCCGTTGACTCATGTACTTCCAACAGGCTATGCTACAAACAGTCACTCACAACTGTCCATACTGAAAAGAATCATGCACACATCTGCTTTAAAATGACAATTGCACTGTTTAAAAATCTACCCACATTTAAACCTTTCCCCATGCAAAATGAAAGAGAGAAATAATACACACTAGCTATCTGTTTTCAAATATGTTTGTATTATAGAAATTTCTTTTAAACACAGTTTAACTTTTTTTACAGAAATAAATGAAATAGTACAACATTATTTGTGATAAAATGAACAGAGAGCTGCAAGAATATATTCAATTGGTAACATTAAATATGCTGATAAGAGACTGAGACTCCCTCTAAGACACTGACTGAACAGTTTCGCACACTTTCGCACAGCTCCCACTCGCTTCTGTAATTACCTTATCTGTTCAGCATGAGTTTTCTCCGGCTATTCTCTTTCTGAATTTGGCTCCCTTGAATATCAACCCCAGTGAGAACAACCGTCTGCCGTTCTCAAACCGGGGTTATTGCCTTTGAACTCTCAGCAGCTGGAATGTCCCAGCCAGGAAACAGGTCCTTCTCCCAGCTCTGCAAGATCTCGATTGTTCTCCCCCTCCCCTCAAGCTTCTCCAGCAAAGTTCTAATCACAGCCTCTAGCATGATACTTGCTATGACGCTGCTCCAATCAGAATCAATCATGTCATCTCCTCCCTCACTACACAATGGCTCACTTCTACAGTGGCAATTGTAACAAACTGATTTCCTGTTCCTTCGAGCTCTTTGCTTCCTGTAGTTATGTGGACAGAGCAGCAGAGAAAAAAAAATGAATGTGCGTTTAAAAGTTCACTTTCAGAGTAGGCCTAATTCTGCAGTGGAGACACATTTTTATTAGTGGGTTATGTTAAATGAAGTTTTATTAGTCAGGTTAGTTATTAATAAGGTTAGTTATTAATTTTCAAATGTGTCTCTTGCAACATAGGCATTTCAGGTGAAAAATAGTGTGCATTTTGAATGTGCACATGTGTGCTTCTAACTGTAAAAATAGATTTGCATCTTATATGTAAAAATCGTTTTTGACTGAATAGCCTGTCTTTACTTATATGTCCATGTTACTCTGGCAACACATATAGCAATGCACCACACCCATGTGGTGGTGCTGCATCAAAAACAAAAATGCTACCTGTGCAGTAGTGCTGTACTCTGTGCTGTAACACGCCAAATATCCTTACAGCTCATGCCCCGTGCGCTAATCTGAACCAGCCTTCTTTTGCTCCAACCTAGCGCCCATTGCACATGCTCTGCATTGTACTGTCCAATTGCCCATTGCATATATATATATGTATATATATATTGTACTCATGCCTCGTGTGCGACCTCAAACCAGACTACATTGTTTCAACCAAGTACCCTTTGCATATATATGGCGTGTTCATGCCCCATGCGCTATCTTGAATCAGCCTACATTGTATTGACAAAGTGCCTAAGCATCATCAAATAATTGAACTTTCTGTTACCGCTTTGTGATCGGCTTCAGTCAGCACAAGACCTTTGCTCTGTGCTCCCACCGACCTGCATTATTGCCGACATTCTCAGCCACTCTCGCCCACCATCCTCCTACTGGATCTCACCCCCATATTCCCAATAATTACCTCATTCCATAGAGTTACTCTGGCCATGACCTCAATACTTTCATTAGTTCACACAATCAACCGAACACACTTCCTGCCAGCTTTCCAAACCACTTTCACTCACAATCCAACCATCAAAGCATCCATGAATTCAGCACCATACGCAGCCCTATTGAATGGCTACAGCATCTTGCAACACCTCCCACGTCACTTCTCCCACTACCGGTGTCACGACCCTTGACCCAAAACCCCACTGGCATGCCCACATGGCAGGTAGGGTCAGGAATCAGGGTTCACTTGGGGCCTCAGGAGCCTTGCACTACCTTACTGGACTCTCCTGGAGTCAGTCCTGGCGCCTTTGGCACCAGGCTCATGTTCAGAATGGGAAACCTCCTTGAAGGGACTATTTTTTCTTTGGGGCCTGCAGCCAACATGGAGGCACCCACACAGTCTAGTTCCTGGAACTACACTGTGCGGTACAGTGTTTTGGGGTGTGGTAGCCTGGGACTACCTTACCTGGACTAGTTTACTAAAGGGTTATACAAACCACACCCAAATTACAGCACGCGCTTCGTGTTATTCTGCAGCCAGCAGTGTGACGCTCATCGTGTCCAGTGTCCTGATACCAGCAATCCTTGAAATAACAGACCTGCAGAGGAGACAAAGAACATCATTATTAGTTTCTACTTACCTACGAATTCCATCCCGCTTCTGTCTGTCATTCGTCCATGCTTCTGCTGCTCGCGGTCATCCATCCAGCCATCAGCATCTTCGGTACACAGCGAAAGCAACGGAACGAAGCAACCTGGAGGGAGAGAGAGAAAAACAATGTTAAAACAAGTTACTTACGGCGCTAGCCTCAGTCATCACGAGAACCTCACCTGGTTGGGCCTCTCTAGGCCGCCATCATTCTGGAACACTTTGCACGCCAGAAAAGACCATCGCGACCTGAAAAGGAAGGAAGAGTACAGGTTACAAGTAAAAGACAAAACAGCGCTGCACTTAGCGCATTACCTACCAAATCGTAGTACGCTCTTGCGTCCTCCTTTCTGGCAGGAGCCCGATCCAAGCTGCGCACACGCCGAACCTCAGCTCACCCAAGGGGGAATAAAGAAAAGACATAAACCACAAGAAAGGAAGGCAAGGATGTATAAAGACTGCTGCAATCAGACCTCCCTACCTTATGACACTTGAATGGGCTCGCACCAGTGAAGTAATTTGGTCACTCAAGCCCGCAGAAGACTACGCACCCCTGCAAAGAAGACAGGATGGAGAGCACGCCAGACATCACAAAAAGGTGAGGAGAGTGCCATCGGGTCGAACCCAGGGCAGGTGGGAGGAGACCGTACCTGATCTTAAATCCAGTCCTCCTGCGCTTTCAGGCCCGACTTCCATCGAAGGCACCACCTGGGATCTGGAAGTGGTCCAGGGTGAATCCAGCAACCAGGGCTGAGTGGCGTCCCCGTGGATACCAGGTGAGCGTAACAGAACGCAAAGCCTCTATAACATAATCAACCTGGGCGTCATGGAGACATCAGAAATAGACCAACTGGCCCAGTTACTAGGACAAATACACGCCGAAGTTCATTCGGCCAGGCAAGAGACTAATGCCCTATGAAGGGATCTAGTCGTAACCAAGGATCGCACCGAAGAAATCAGTAGGTAATTACTACAATCACAGGCCAGAGAAACTCCATTGCCTGGAAATATCCCACTGGCACAAGCACCCACGTTATCCACCGCTGCAGTGCAGATTACCCTACCTGGAGCAGTACCTTTAGGCCCATCGGAACGGTTTTCAGGAGACCCCAGGAAGTATGTTGCATTCATGAATCAATGTCGTCTTCACTTCCTCTGCAGACCAGGCACGTACTCCAACGATCAGGCACGGGTAGACTTTGTTCTGTCATACCTGAGTGGAAGTGCAGCATACTGGTCAGTGCCGCTTGTAAGCTATGATGATCCATTACTACGTGACTTTGGGGGTTTCCAAAGGGAAATGGAAAAGCTCTTTGCTTGTCATACCCAAGAACAAGCCGTAGGTAATGAACTCCTGTCACTCCGGCAGGGGAATCAAGACTTATTAACATACATTGCAACCTTCAATAGGTTAGTTGCTGAAACTAGGTGGCATGAAGACCAAAGAACCACATTCTTTCACCGAGGCCTACGAGGGGAATTGAAGGACGTTCTGGCCCAGGTGGTTGACCCGCCTAGAGACTGTAGTGAATTCATCAACCTGGTTGTGCAACTAGATCACCGATTACACGATTGGAAGGCAGATCGGGTCCAGGTCAGACACTCGGGCCGTGTATCTGCGAAATAAGGATGCTGCCCCATGCATGTCGGAGAATACCGCAGAGCCCATGCAGATCGGAGGCATACGACCACCATTAACAAAAGCAGAAAGGGACAGGAGAAGGTAACAGCTGTTATGTTTGTACTGTGGAAAACCAGGACACTTCCTAAAAGACTGTCCAGTAAAACCTCCCAAGAGAACCATAGGAGCCACGGAAAGGGATGGGAGTAAGGAGTCGGAAAACTGCCCAGCTCGACAACCGTAGAGGTCAGTTTGTCGAGTGAGAAGAATGGGCCACCGACCTCACCTTTTGCAATACCAGTGATCCTAATCAATCACCAACAACCGTCTAGGATGCACACCGTTGAGGCTTACATAGACAGCGGAGCAGTTGGGAACTATATTGATCAAGAACTGGCAGCAGAGATGGGGCTTCCCTTATGTTTCAAGCCGAACACAGAAAACGTAACCACTGTGGATGGGACAGAAATTGCTTCCGGGCCAGTAACCCAATGTACAGTAGGGGTAACCCTGCTGTGCCAAGATGGACACCGGGAATCCATTTCCTTCGATCTCATCAAGGCACCTAAGTTTCGGCTAATATTAGGGATGCCATGGTTAGTTGCTCATAATCCCTGGATAGATTGGCGTGTAAGAAAATTGACCTTCCCCGATGACTGCACTCCCACCTGTTATTACCATGAAGAAAAATCCAGTTTCAACATCCCTAGAAGTCCTAGAACAGTCGCATCTACACTTGACGCAATTAGTACTCTCCCGTAAGAATACCAAGATTTCCAGGATGTGTTCCAGAAGGAGCAAGCTAACACACCACCACCGCACAGGCCCTATGACTGTCAGATTGACCTCATACCTGGTGCGCAATCCCTTGTAGCAGAATCTATGCGCTCACAGAACCAGAAAACCAGCATCTAAAATCCTATCTGGACCAGTATTTGGCAAATGGGTTTAACCGCCCATCTAAATCACCGGCAGCCAGTCCCCTATTCTTCGTACCGAAGAAGGAAGGGGACTTGACGACCTGCATCGACTATTTTGCGTTAAACCGGATCACCGTGAAGAATCGTTACCCACTGCCACTTATTCCCGAAATGCTGGACCAAGTCAAGGATGCCCAGATTTATACCAAATTAGACCTCAGAGGAGCGTACCACCTAGTCCGAGTTAAAAAAGGAGATGAATGGAAAATGGCTTTCCGTACCAAATATGGGTTGTTTGAGTACCAGGTAATGCCTTTCGGACTCTGCAACACCCCCGCAGCGTTCCAATACTTCCTGAACAATGCTCTGAGGGAATTGATCGATATTTGCTCCCTGGTCTACATAGACGACATCCTAGTGTATTCAACCTCGAGACAAGAGCATGTCAAGCACGTCCGCTCCGTTCTCGCCAAACTTCGCCAGCATCAACTATATGCTAAACTTGAAAAATGCTTCTTTCACGTAACCAAAGTAGAATTCCTTGGTTTCATCCTCACTCCGAAAGGCATCAGAATGGATGTACACAAAGTGGATGCCATTCTTAAGTGGTCTTCTCCAACTTCGTTAAAAGGGGTCCAGAGCATGCTGGGCTTTGCGAACTTCTACCGTCAGTTCATCCCAGACTTACTCACGTTACTCCTAAGAAAAAAACAATAAAAATTCATGTGGACAGAAGATGCTGAAAGGGCCTTCCAAGAACTTAAGAGAAGGTTCACTTCTGCTTCGGTCTGACAACACCCTCGCCCGGATCTCCCTTACATCGTGGAAATGGATGCCTCCAGCATGGATATGGGGACTGTTCTTTATCAAAAGGACCCTGAAACCGGCCAGTTGCACCCTGTGGCCTTCTGGTCATGAAAATTCTCACCTCCTGAACTCAATTTTGCCATCACTGACAAGGAGCTTCTAGCTATTAAATTCGCCTTCAAAGCATGGTGACATTATCTCTTGGGGGCCAAACATACGGTCACAGTTATCACGGACCATCGGAACCTACAATATTTGAAAACAGCAAAGGCTCAATCCTCACGTCAACTACGAAGGGCCCTTTTCTTTGCTGAATATGATTATGTGATCACTTATCGACCAGGTGTAAGGAATGGGAAAGCTGACGCATTATCTCGCATGGGCATTTACGAAAAGGTGTATGCAACTCCAGATCCGGTGGCCATCATTCCTGAAGACAAGCTCTTAGGCCTCACCACAGCTTTAACACAAACCGAGCTCAGAAACTAAATCCGAAGTGAAATAACTCCTAATACCTTACTGCAGTGGCATACTAGAGGAAAACAATATACCATTAAGGACCAACTACTGCCATATTTTGGTGAACGTCTGCACGTGCCTAAAACGGAGCTACAACAGCAAATCGTTTTGGATTATCACGATTCCCAGATGGAGGGTCACCCCGGAATTGCCAAAACCCTAGCCAATGTGAAACGCAACTATTGGTGGCCTACTAGGCGTCACAACGTCATCCAATATGTCCAGTCGTGTGGGGTGTGTGCACAAAATAAGTCGCTAAAACAGAAACCAGCTGGCCTTCTGCAGCCATTGGAAATTCCTCCTTCACCATGGCACACACTTTCTCTCGACTTTATCACAGACTTGCCTCCCAGCCAAGGATTCAACACTATTTTAGTAGTAGTAGACTTATTCTCAAAAATGGCACACTTTATCCCCTTCAAGGGCCTTCCGGATGCATCCCGTTTTGCAAAAACGTTCCTGGAAAATATTATTAAACTACATGGTTTCCCATCAGTCCTGGTCTCTGACCGAGGAAGCCAGTTTGTGTCTAACTTTTGGAAGAAAGGCTGTTCTATGTCTCAAATCAACATTCGATTATCCACCAGTCATCACCCTCAAACGGATGGTCAAACAGAGAGAACCAATCAGACTCTCGAACAATACTTGCGGTAGGTAGAAGGGACTTGGAGAGATTTATTTTGGATAGCAGAATATGCTTACAACAATTCATTGCATTCCAGTAGTGGACAAACCCCTTTCTACACCCTCTACGGCAGACATCCACGTACCTCCGAACTAGACATTCCTTCCAGTTTAGAAATGCCAGCAGTGAAAACTCTTCGTGCAACCATCTCTCAGGCCTTTCAAAAGGCAACAGAGCATTTAATCCAAGCCAAGCACAAGCAAAAGAAATTTGCTGACCGACATCGGAGAAAGGCCCCTGACTATCAAATAGGAGACAAGGTTTGGCTAGCAGTGAAATACATACCCATCAAAGCGACCCAGACCTTTCGTCCTCGCTATTTGGGACCTTACACTGGGCCTCATCACGAGTTGGGCTGTAGCCCTTAAATGCGGTGGTAAGGGTATTACAGCCACATTTAAGGGCTGGCCCTATCACGAGTTGGGCGCTAAATGGGCTGTTTTACCTCCAGCCTTTCTCTGGAGGTGAAAATCCCCTGTTTTCGGCTGTATTACCGACGGCTGTATTAGCCCGCATAATTAGTGCTGAAAATACCCCATTGAATCCAATGGACCCAATGGGAAATGGTGATTTACCGTTAACACCCAACTCGTGATCCGGCAGTAATACAGCCGGACCGGTCGATCCGAGGGCTATTACAGTCGGCGGTATTACAGCCGGGAATACAGCCCAACTCGTGATGAGGCCCACTGTCAAAGCCATCATCAACCCGGCAGCTGTTAAGCTAGCACTATCAGCCAATATGCAAATCCACCCGGTGTTCCACGTCTCACTTCTGAAACCGGTACAACCCGGTACACGAGTTATGCCACCACCAGAACCCGTAATGGTCGATGGGGAGCCAGAGTTCAAAATAAAAGAAATCTTAGATTCTAAATTTACCAGTTCCAAACTATGCTACTTAGTCGATTGGAAGGGTTATGGCCCTCAAGACAGATCCTGGGAACCCAGCGACAATATTCATGCACCACGTTTAATTAGGACATTTCATCAGAACTTTCCAGCAAAACATGGACCAGGCAGAAGAACCACCTTGGGAGGGCCATTGGGGGGGAGTGCTGTCACAACATTTGACCCAAAACCCCACTGGCATGCCCACATGCCAGGTAGGGTCAGGACTCGGGGTTCATTTGTGGCCTCAGGAGGCTTGCACTACCTTCCTGGACTCTCCTGGAGTCAGTCCTGGCGCTTTTGGCACCAGGCTCATGTTTAGAATGGGAAACCTCCTTGAAGGGACTATTTTTTCTTTTGGGCCTGCAGCCACCATGGTGGCACCCACACAGACTAGTTCCTAGAACCAGACTGTGCGGTACAGTGTTTTGGGGTGTGGTAGACCGGGACTACTTTACCTGGACTACTTTACTAAAGGGCTATATAAACCACACCCAAGTTACAGCACGCGCTTCGCGTTATTCTGCAGCCAGCAGCGTGACGCTCATCGTGTCCAGTGTCATGATACCGGTGATCCTTGAAACAACAGACCTGCAGAGGAGACAAAGAACATCATTATTAGTCTCTACTTACCTGTGAATTCCATCCCGCCTCTGTCTGTTGTTCGTCCATGCTTCTGCTGCTCGCAGTCATCCATCCAGCCATCAGCATCTTCGGGACACCGCAAACGCACTGGAACAAAGCAACCTGGAGGGAGAGAGTTAAAACAAGTTAACTACGGCGCTAGCCTCAGTCATCACTAGAACCTCACCTGGTTGGGCATATCTAGGCCGGCATCGTTCCGGAACACATCGCATGCCAGAAAAGACCATCGCAACCTGAAAAGGAAGGAAGAGTGCAGGTTAGCAAGTAAAAGACAAAACAGTGCTGCACTTAGTGCATTACCTACAAAATCATAGTACACTCTTGCGTCCTCCATTCTGGCAGGAGCCCGATCCAAGCTGCGCACACGCCGAACCTCCGCTCACCTAAGGGGGAATAAAGAAAAGACATTAACCACAAGAAAGGAAGGCAAGGACATATAAAGACTGCTGCAATCAGACCTACCTATCTTAAAGACACTTGAATGGGCTTGCACCAGTGAAGTAACTCGGTCGCTCAAACCCGCGGAAGACTACGCACCCCTGCAAAGAAGGCAGGATGGAGAGCACGCCAGACATCACAACAAGGTGAGGAGACGGCAATCGGGTCGAACCCAGGGCAGGTGGGAGGAGACTGTACCTGATCTCAAATCCAGTCCTCCTGTGCTTTCAGGCCCGACTTCCATCGAAGGAACCACCAGGGATCGGGAAGGGGTCCAGGGTGAATCCAGCAACCAGGGCTGAATGGCGTCCCCGTGGATACCAGGTGAGCGTAACACCGGTTCACACTAGGAACCTGAGATTAGGCTCCCGATTCCCAAACCACAATGCCCTGTCTAAGCTAAAAAGCCTGTCAACCCACCGGAGTCAAGCAGCTTCATTGCCGCTTCCCCAACAATCAACCCACCACCTAATATGAACTCAAAAGAACTCGGCCCTTCCCTCCACCATTCGATATCAAAGAAGCACTCAACAATGCACAATCCCTCGTAGCACATGCCACAGAGATTGCTGACCTCATTACCTCCAATAGCCTCGATTTCCTGGCTATTACAGAAACATGGCTACAACATGCAGCTGGCCCAGCACGCTCCCTAGCCCTTCCGGAAGGCTATACCATTATCAGGGCTGACAGAAACACAGGCAAATGTGGAGGAGTGGCCTTCATCGCTAAAACTCACCTGCCTTCAAACCCATACCCCCTACCAGATTCCCATCTGCAGAGATCCTATCAGTGAAACGTACACTTTCACCCACTTAAATGATACTTATGCACCTAATCTAACTCCGGCACCTCTCCCTCATATGAGGAAGACATTTCAAACCTCCTCTCCACTAACACCAAACTCGGGTCCCAAACTATCCTTCTAGGAGCCCTTAACCTAGGCCTGCACGACCCCAATGATGCTCTTGCCGTTGCTGTGGATTATTCTAGCACACATCTGGGCTTTAAACATAGAGTCACAACACCAACTCATTCCAAAGGCCGCACTTTGGATTGAGTGTCATAACTGAACTGCTCCATCTCCACTCTCCAAAATGACCCAGTTAGCTGGTCAGATCATCACCTCATCCTGTTCTCCATCCAAGGAGCCTACCTCCTAAGGCTACCCTAGCCCCCCATCTCAATCCATAAACTGTTGCAATATCACCATTGACAGCCTCCAGCCCCTCATCAATATCATTCTCGATGAGTCTAAGTTCAAGATTCTCGATCCCAACAAGCTGGTGGACCAATACAACGACACGCTAAAATCAGCACTAGATATTGCGGCACTGCCTAAACTTAGAAAAGCCAAACCCATCGCTCACCTCAATAAGTGTACAAGTAAAATCAAATTCACATCAGCCTCTGCAATCTACAAAGATGCTATCCTCTCTACAAAAAAAGAAGCCTATAACTCGAGAATCCACAATGCCAAATCAATTACTAAAGAGCTCTTCAGTATCCTAAAAGAGCTAGAATCCCCAGCACCTCCCTCTCAGGATTGTACCAAAGATGCTGAATGGTGTACAAAAATTCAACAAGCCCTTGCTGACAAAATCTCACTATTACAAAATAAGATTGAATCCAAGAAGGCTAGTCTCCTAATCACTTCCCAATACTCACCGGCCCCTACTAATAACCTACATCATAGTACCCCCTTCATGTTCTCACAAGTAACACCAAAGAAAGTAGATGGCATCATAACAAGTCTAAAACCCTCTCTCTGTCAAGGGGACATTTGGCTGGCCTCCATCATCAAGGAAGGTGCAAAAAACCTAGCCCCATTTATCACCACCTTGATAAATACTTCCTTCTCAACCAACCAGGTACCTAACAACCTCAAGCAAACCTGTGTGATACCCCTCCTAAAAAAAAACAACCTTGATCCAAACATCCCCACAAACTACAGACCCATCACCACCGCCCCATTCCTCCTAAAAATCCTGGACTGTGTGGCATATTTGCAAATCCAGAAGCATTTAGAGGAAAATTAACTTCTAGGCCTTAGACAATTGGGCTTTAGGCCCAGACACAGTACTGAGACAGCTCTCCTTGATCTAAAGATCCAAATGGACGAGGCGAGGAAAAAAAGGTAAGCTAGTGATCCTCCTACCGCTAGACTTATCAGCGGCATTCGACTTCATGGACCACCAAATCCTCACAAAGCATCTTACTTCAGCTGCAGCATTCTCCACTAATGCATCTGAGTGGGTCAATTCCGTTCTCTCAAATCGGACCACTAGAGTGTTCTCCCCTTCAGCTTCAGCGAACCTGATACCCACACTCTGTGGAGTATCTCAAGGCTTGTGTGTGTCACCCACACTATACAATATATTTACAAATCTGTTATTCGATTGTCTGGACAAATTGGGTGTCATCTACACGAACTATGTGGATGACACCCAAGTCCTCATCCCCCTAACTGGCTGTTACATACAAGATTCCAAACTACTGAATGACATATATCTTGAAATCCAAGCGTGGATGGCCACCAATAGCTTATGTCTTAATGACGAGAAGACCGAGCTAATGATCGTGGGCACTCAGAAACGATTGAATAAACTCGACTCTAGGTACTCATCTTTTGACATTGATGGTAACAACATCAAAGTATCCAAAGAAATGAAAACACTGGGGGTCTATCTTGATGCAACACTATCCCTTAAAAAACAAGTCAGCAGTTTGGCGACCTCCACAGCCTACACCAATAAACTGATCTATAGCTGCAAATCATACTTATCGACAAGCAGTTGCCTCACGCTAGCAAGGGCTCTTTCCCTGTCTAAATTAGATTACTGTAACACACTATTCGTAGGCTCCTCTGTACTCAACCTAAACAGACTACAGGTACTCCAGAATAACTCATTGAGAGCAGCACTCAGCCTACCCAGATCTATCCGAATCTCCACACTCAGACACAATGCCAATTGGCTGCCTATTCATGACAGAATCACACTACGCACCTTGGCTATCACACACAAATGCCTCTCGAATACAGCCCCTAAATATCTGTCTGACAAAATATGCAAACACCAAGCCTCACGTACCACCAGATGAGCTCACTCACTCAAGCTGGTGGTACCAAGGTATAACCTAAAGACCGCTGGAGAAGCTAGCTTCCTGGTCCAAGCTGCCAAACGATGGTAATCCATGCTCATCCAGTTCAGACTAGAACCTTCCTTCCTCACCTTTGAAGCCAGAATCAAAAACTGGCTCAATAATAGGACTCTACTTTAATTTGAAACCCTCCACAGACGGCCACCTCACAGCACTTCCACCTCACCAACTACTGCACTTTCCCGTATGTTGCATTTCTATTACGATACTGTACAAATGCCTTCTGATGTTGTCTCACCTATTACTGGTTTCCTCTCTATCTATGACACTGTACAAATGCCTATTTTTGCCTTACCCACCTGTCGCCTGACCCAACTGTAACCAGGGTCCCCCTGCATGTTTTACTTTCTACCTGTCACTGTATATTGCCTCACATGTATGTAACTCACAAGTCATCAAGCGCCCAGTTACCTCAAAGTTCAGTGCATGGTATAAATAATAAACAAATACAAAACAATACAAATACTGTAAATAGGGTGCCCGGGATGTCGCCACATGTAATAATGATGGGACAGCCCATGAGAATGCTGCCCACTCTTCCACCCTCATCTGCTGATTCTAATCTTTAGTTGAATGATGATCCACGGGGACGTCACTCAGCCTGCTCGGACCAACCACGATCTCGAAACCTTCCCTGGAATCCGTTCAAATGGGGCCTGGGTCTGGAATACAGGATATCTAGTTTTAGCTTAATAGTCTCAAGTCTTTTGACTCCAATTCCCCTTGAGGATCAAACCTTCCCCTATGTCTTCTCCTCACCTTGTTCTCTTGTATAGGGTGCTCTCCATCCTGCTCTTCAGCGCAGGGGTGCGCTGGTTGAGGTGGGCACAGCGCAACCTAGTTGCTCAACTGGTGCGGCCCTCCAATGAGTTCGGGCTTGCTGTGACTCCAGCCCGATAAGGTAGGTTGTTGGTTCTTGTGGAATTGTCCTTTTCTTGTCTCTTGCGCTCCTTAATGATGTCTCCCCTTCTTCCCTAGGTGCTGGTAAGGGGATCGGGATGATGTTATGCTGCTTGAGGAAGTCGAGCGCTGAATGGTGAGTGAATGATATGATATGGCATTTGTAACGTGCCTACACACAAGTGTTACAAGGCGCGACAATGCGCGATGAATGCGCAATGTGCGATGCTGTTCGCTTGTCTTTATGCTGACCTATGTCTCTCTTGTGCCTAGCAGGCTGCAGGCCTAGCAGGCTGCTGCAATGTCCCAACCCGACTGCCGGTGAGAGAATAAGTTGCAGTAAGTAAAGTGCGAAGTGCGGCGCCTTATTGTCCTTTATGTGCTAACCTGCGTTGTGTTTTTCCTTGTAGATCGATGGCGTGCTCCGGAGCTGAAGTTACCAAGAGCGACTCAGGTTCAGGTAAGCGTTTGACTATTCTTGCTGTTTTTAAGGAATCCGAATACGAAAATGCTTAATAATGTTCTTTCTCTCTCATTCCTTTTCCATGCAGGCTGTGGCGTTCCGGAATGGAGATGACGCCTACGAAATGCTGTCCACTGGATCGGAAGAACGTTGGATGGAAGCAGATTCTTCTCGGTACGGTAAGTATAATACTAATGCTGTCCTTGTTCTTTCAGGTGCGCGGGATGCGATGGAAAGGCGAAGGCCTACAGGAGAGCGATCCGAACAAGGTGAGTGTCACGCTGCAAGCGTGTTTCTCTGCCTGGGTGTGGTTTTTATAGCCTCCAGGTATCACAGGCATCCCTAGGTCGGACCACACCCAAAAGGCTAGACCGCATAACTCAGTTCGTGGAACTGAGTTATTTGGGGGCCTCCATATTGCCCCAAGTGCAATGCCAAGTCCTGTTCCTCATCAGACTTCTGCTTTATGTATGAGCCTGGTGCCACAGGCGCTAGGTCGGGCTCCAAGTGAGTCTCTGAGGAGCCGGGGAGGCCCTCAAGGTCCATGTGGGGGTGGGTGGTCTGGCTCCAGTGCGTTGTCTAGGGGGGCTAGGGACAGGGATCATGACACCTGCGTGGGTGTAATGATTTGGGATTTGGAGAATTTTCCAGATAAGTATATCAGGGCAGTATTTGACAAACATTTGTGGGTCAGAGAATAAGCTTTGAACATAATGTGTTCGTGTACAGGAAGCCAGTGGGCATTCGTCTAGCTGTGAAGATGTGGTTATTTTGGGAATGTTTAGAGTAGCTCTTAGGGCATTGTTCTGTATGACCTTTATTTTTCAAGATTTCTTGTGTTGGAGCCTGCAAAAAGGGTATCACAGTAGTCAATCCTGGATAGTATAAGGGCTCTAGAAATTGTGATGCAGCTATCAGAGGTCCGGAAGGGTCTGCAGGTGTTGATAAATTTAGAGATATATGCTGCTGCAGATGCAATAGCATTTACCTGTCTCGTTAGGGATAATGCAGAGTCCAAGAACACCCCCAGGGTTTTAACCTCTTTTGAGACAGGGAGGATGCTCCCGTCAATGGTAAAGGATTTGTAGGATCCCATAAGTTTGTAAGTTTGTTTAACCAGGTTTCTGTGCCTATAAGGAGCAGCTCAGTTTTCTCATCAGTTTTGAGGAGAGAAATCTCTCTCTTTTTGTGGGCTGTCAGTTTGCGCCACACAGCAGTGCTGTTGCTTGGGGGTGGGACATAGCAGTGCGACCATATGTTTACTGGAGCTGCAGCTGGCTCTGCCCCTGCAAGGGTAGCAAAGGAAGGAAGATCACTGCACTTTACGCCTCCTGGTAAGAAAGCCCAAGCACACAGCTTCAGGTCTTTGAGTATCTGAATGGAAGGAATACAGTTAGAAAAGCACCCAGTGAGTGACACTGCAATAAGACCCAGAGAGACTCAGAGATCCCTTTTTGAATTGAGAAAACATGATGGCATTGGGAACTTTTTGAGTTGCCAAACCTGTACACAGCCACAGCGGGATCTTATATATTAATCCTTGTGTTTCGTCCTTTGTGGGGTCCACTTGGTTTTGTGATGGTAGGTACCTGACATACAGGAGCGGACACGTTTTGGTGGCTGAAGTTGACTGAAATTCAGGTGTTAAACTGTAATCATGTAATACCTCCTTATTATGAATATTGGCCTAAGCCCATTCGCACTACACAGAAAACTGCATTCGTAATCTTCCGACATTTGGTTAACTTCGCTGCCATTTTAAGAAACATCTGCCATTTTGATTTCGACTCTTGTTCCATGTTCTAAAATGGTGGACTGTGTTTTCGACTTGCAGTCGAGCCGAATGACCTTTGAGTTTCCGTTAATATTTAGACTGACCAAGAGCAGACTGTTTGACTAATGCAAAGAAACCTTGTGCTTCATATGAACTGCCATTCAAGTGCTGTCTGCACTCACAAGCCTCATCCAGCTATAAACAAAGAGACAATGGAAAACAAACTCAGATCGTGTGTTCTGGCTGAACTGCATTGTAGTGATTCGTGGAATAAGGCTTACCATTGATCAGAGAACCAACAGCATCATTGTGACTTCATGGACATGTACATTTGTTTAATCCTTTATATAATATTGTAACATCTGTCATATGAACTAGGCATGAACTCTGGCCAGTGAATTATTAGCTTGGAGAGAGACTGGACAACATTGCAAAAACGGTATAAATATGCGTGTGTCTAGATGTCCAGCAATCTCACCCCTCACTGTGTCTGCTGGTACACACTGCGAGGTGTTGGGAGCCAGATAGCTATCTGTTTTGCTTTGTAACTGTAGAGTAATAATCGTTACTTTTACAAACCATGATTGGCGTATTTTTTATTTGTGGTACTAAGCCTCGATATTTCTTTGGTCTTTCACAGGTACTGCTCGTTCTCTTAGAAAATGTGTGCATTTAGAATTTTGAAGTTAATGATGCATTTAATGTGATTAAATGTAGTTGAAGAAGAGGAAGGCAGACATGTAATACACAGTTAGTTCACTCTACAGGTTACAGATGTGCAATGGGAGTTGTTTCTGCCCATCTGGTCTAGATGGTACCTGTTCATGATGTAGGAGCTAAAGCATCATATACGTGAGTTGCCAAAATACATACATTGTTATAGCCAGTATTCTTGTAATCACTTGGTGAGAAACAGTATGAAGGTCAAGTGGGAGGTGACACATAGCTAGTTCGCAGCAATCATCCTTCTCCATTAGGAGGTGGGCATCGTCAATGACATGCATGTCGGCAGCTGCAGAGCAGTATCTAGTTCCTAATGAATGAATAGGTCTTAAATGTAGAGGTCTGACTGAATTTCCCTTTTTGGCAAACTTTGCTGTGAAGTGTAGGTGTTCTAATTTGCAACATTGTCTTTGTTGGGCATTTGCTTCTTCAGTGGGGGAAGGATTTTGCTTAGTTTACTGCATCACGAAAGATGCCTTTAGTAAGGAGACACAGATGTGGGGTGGATGAATTTCCAGAGATCGTCTTGCTGAAGGATGCTTGCAATTTGACATGTTCTTGAATGCTGGCATTAAAGGCTTGCTGCTTAATTTCTCAAGTTTAACAGTACTGCATTTTGTCAATTTCCAAGTGTCCCATGATGTGTGGATGGCAGGTGCTAATGAAAGTGCATTGTTTAATTGTGTTGATTTTATCTATTTAGAAGTAATTGATTATCTTGCATTTTTCCAGGATTTGTGATATTTCAGGGTCTGGTGAGTTGTTGTTTGAATTATTGTCAGAATTGAGTAGAGCTGTGCCTTTGTGTGAGGGTTTAGAAATGATCAATAATTTGTACCCAGGACAATGAGCGTGTAATAAACAAGCTCATTCGCCCTCGCCGGGATGTTTCCAGTCCAACATTTCCTTTGTCGCTGCACAGAGTCCCTTCTCCCTGTTCCATGGTGGCCATCTTTTTTTAACTATGGGCCCCTGGGCATTAGCTGATGCCCCCCGCGTCAGGGCTTATTGCTTAAGTAGGATTTTATCTTTTGGATCTTACACTAGCTGGGAGATTTCATTTTGATGAGGTCTTCAAGAAACTGAGAGTTTCTCCATTCATTTTATTGTTTGAAAACGCTGCATTGAATTGTCTGAAAATTCTGGTATTAAGTCGAGGGTTTGTCTCTGTTGTGTTGCATCTTCAGTGGAGTGCATATAGGCCATGTTCCCCAGCAGGCGGTTTAGATCTCTAGTGTAATGCACTTCTGTTCGGTTGCAGGCGACTGCATGTGAGGTAGCATTATCTTCAACTAGAATCAGGAGCACATTTTTTAAAGTAGCAATGATGAGACTTGATTGGTTACTTTAAGTGGAAGTAGAAAGATAGTGTGTGCTACAACTTGATATGTTAGTGTGACAAGCCCAGTTTGGTGGGAGAGGTGGGAAGCATTAGATATCTGAGGGCGTGGTGTATACCAGGTAGGTTCAAGTTACTTGCCCTATTGAGTGTAGAATATGTGATCAGCTGTTTGGTGTTCAGGGTGCAGAGGCTGTGAAAGAACTTTTTTGATATGTGTGATAGTCTCATAAGGCAGAGAACAGCAGGCAAACCTGCCGTACGTTGAAATAAATGTACATGCAGGGTAGCACACCCTTCTGTTGCAAAAAACGATTACACTTTTTGCAAATGTAATACAATTTGTATAATTTGTAAAAATCTTCTTCATCCAACGTGTTTCATTCTTTCATCACCAATATTTTTTAGAATTCATCATATGGCGACATGTTAAAATGACCGCCACCACATGTACATGTTTCGATCATTAATGATCGTCCTCAGGGGGCTCCCGTTATTCCGAACATGGCCCATGTGAAATGAAACCGCATTCATGAATTCTCAACCTAAGGCAGCAAAGGTATTTATTGTACTACTTTTAATTTTCTCCTTTGGGAATAATTGCCAGAGGATCTTGACTACCATTGCAGGGCCCTGACACACAAAAAAGGAGCTTCCTGGGAATAAAACATTCAAGACCCTGGCTGCATTCTGCCACGTATAATGTAAGCCATGTTGGCTGCATTTGACATTCACAGAGGATCCCGAGCACCATATAAGGTACCTGCAATGAAAAAATAAAAAAAACAAGAAGACGAAGCTGTGTGGGACTCCAGTACCCACAATCCTGGCTGCATCCAGTCAGGAAGTTTGGAAGCCACCTTGAGAGCTCGGATTGGCTCTCAGAGAGTTATGTGACCACATCGTGTGAATAGAATTTCATAGTAAAGACACATGAGGCATCCACAGCTAAGTGCCAAAGCAGCATATGGAAATTCCTTGCTTGGGTCTGTTATAGATGGAAATGGCCTATGGGCACAGCCTAGGTGCCTGCACATGCTAGGACTGCACTGTGCTTACCCTTCACCTCACTCCTGCTTCCACAAACAGAGATACTTCAAGCAAGTTACTCTCCATAAACTGCAGTTACTGTTAACTCAAAGATCCAAGGGACATTGCTTTGGTGGGCCTGCCAACTGTCTTTTGGTCACCTATAGCCCCATTCTATCCTACCTCAGTACTTGTACCCTGCCAATCGTTCCTCCTTTCTGTTTACTCTGACTCAAATTCCCTCACCCCTTGGTCTGTACCATTCCTACGCTGTCTTCACTTGACCATTTCTCTTACCCTCCGTAATGCACCTTGAATTAACTCTATTCTCCCTTGTGCTCACTATTCTCCTCTCTTTCTATTGTAGCCTTCAGCCACAACTCAGTCTAACATCTACCTTACTCTTCACCCCTCACCGTAACTTCCCTCCTCACCCCCTGTACCCACACCTCTCAAACCCAATGCTCCCTTTCTCCTAATATCTTTATTCTTATCTATCCCCTTTGCCCATGGTAAACACCAACTTCTCCCCTCACCTCCCATCAATCTTTCACTCAGCCTCTGAAATGCACAATCCTTCTAAAATAAGTCATTCTACATCACTGATCACGCAAACTCCTCAAATTTCACTTCCCATCACAGAAGCCTGTATTTCCCCTCATAACTCTGCTACACTATCAGCTCTTCACACTGACTCTGCTGCTTTCTACCACCCTCCCCAACCTTCTGCAAGGGAAATGGAGTGAGGTTCATCATATGAATTCAACCTTTACTCTTTTGAAAACTACCACCTCTCAACTCCTCCCTCTAACAGTCTTCATTGTTCCGGCTCTCTTAAAACCCCTGGTCCTCTCACTTAAACCTACAACAGACACCCCACTGTCATGGTGGTAGACTTTAATCTTCCACAGCCAGGTGCCTTGAACTTAACAACCTCCTACCTTACCACTCCCTCTACTACCTGCATGGGTAGCCTGCCAGCTCTGGTGTAACTTCCATGATGTTGTCTTTCTCTCTACATCCCTCTTCTTCTCCAACCTCTCCAATGACCCCTCTACCTATGATCACTCAATTGTAAACTTTAACATCTTGCTCCCTCCGCCTTTGACACCTCCTCTCCACTCATCAATGACCAAGAGGAATTTCAAGCTGGACACTCTTTCCCCTTAACTTGATGTACCTCTTGCTGCAGTTGTGCTTGGTGATTGACAGCGTCGATTAAGCTTCAACGTGCTTTTCAGGCTTCTGCAACAGAATTCGAGATGGAGGTCAGCAGTGGGTATCAGGCGGCAAGACAGTTCGGTGAGCGAAGCTTGGAAAATAGCTGCAGGCTGGCTTCATTGCAACTATGGGTCAGGCATTGTTGTTTAAATGCTGATCTGCAGTTCTGAAGCACTGATCGATACGTCTTGGGTTCCTTCAGCGACACCGGTTTGACAGCGTTTGCTTGAGGCTTGATGACGGTCAGCTTTGCAGGCAGTTGAGGATCAAGGAACTCGAATGGCTTGAGAATGTACTTTAAGGCAGACAGCAGCAGGTGCTTGTCGGAGCACTTTTCCCCACCTTTTCATTGGGCTTGATTTGTCCTTTAAGTAGGACGGCCCAGAGATAGGAAGTGCGTTGCAGATAACTGTCGTGTCCTTGGTTTCGGGTTCAGAGACCTCTGGGACTCCTTGTCTAGAAAGCTTGCTGCCAAATCTAGCAGGGCACGCTGTGTGTGGGCTGGGTACCGGTTCTGAAGTGGGTGGAGGGTCTTCTGAGTTCTTTTCTCCCTCTGTTCTCTGGGAGAATGTAAGAGGAGGGATTGTGATTCCCTGTTTGAGTGTTCCTGTCCTTCCTTCAACAGTGGAATCTGTAAGGCAGACTGTGCCTGCAGCCACGGTCCAAGGATGAGTTCTTCTTTGTGCTTCAAGTGAAGACTTCAAATGATCTGCTTAATGAGGGGCTTGAGCAGTCTTTTAAAGCCAGGTGGGCCACAGTGAATGGTGTAGGGTGAGCCTACCTTAGTGAGCCACTCCTGGTGTCCCTAACCACATTTTTCTGTATGTGTGAGGTCATAACCAAAGTGCTTTGCAATAGGAAAATATATGGGGATACTACAGGAACAAGGGGTGTCCCATATCCAGTATGGCTGAACCTTTCTCTCAACAGAAATAGTTCTGGGCTAGCCTGTCATACTAAGTCCCACCCACCTTCTTATCTGGTCTGATCAAAGAGTTTCTCTGGTCAACGGTTCTCCCTGTGTGGGTCCTTTTTTAAAGCAGCAGAACATCCTTGAAGATGCTGAGACACGAGACTCTCTGGCTTCTGCCAACCACATTCATGTATCTTATGAAGGGGCTCCCCCTACTGGGGGTAGTCTACTGCAACAATAGATTTAGACATGTCAGTTCCCTGTCATTGATACTGAGGGGCAGGGGCTGGCTTCAGGTTCACACAGTTACATATGAAAGGTCTGTTGTGTTTCCTGTCTTCTTTGTTATCCTCTGCAGCCAGGCCCCATGGGGCGCTTATTTGAAGTACCCTCTTTTGGTATATTAATAGGTGCCACCAGCAACAGGCCTAACAAAAGAGCAGGGTGGTTCCATGGAGCCCTCGTCTGTTAATTAGACTGTACATGGCAGGCAGATGTTCCCCTCCCCCCTTGGGGTGACATTCTACTCTCCTCTCCTGCCATATTCCAACTTAATGTGATAGGGGTGGACTGTACATGTAGGTTGTGTCCATGCTGGAGTACACAGGCGTAAATGTTTGTTGTGGTGTGAGCCTAGGAAAATGTGTTTGGATTGGACATTCACATTTTCACAGGCAGGTCTAAAATCATCCATTTATTTAACAATTACCAAAGGATCCCAATGCGAGACCATGCCCCCCAGCCTCAATATGTGAACCACCACCCTACTGAGGTTCTGGTTCGTCATCTAGGCAGAAGTACCGGCTTAGGCAATCTGCATTCCCATGCTGGTAGTCTGGCTTCTGTTGAATGTCCATATCTAATCCCATTTAAGGATGTGGCCCAGAGCAAAAGCTTAGTGTTCTCCCCTTGCATGGCCAGTAACCATCTATGAGGCCGGTGGTTTATTTGGACTGTGACGTGAGACCCAAAGACATAGGGTTTCCCAGCAGGAAATCTCTGCCCCTTCCTTTGTCTAGATATACTTGCAGTCAGGGGAGTTGCTAGGTCTGGAAAAGATCCGGGGCTAAGCTAATGTCCAGGCTGTCAGGACTCGGGGCTAGCTAGTCTCTTGGCTGTAGCTCCTGAGCTTCTATCCGGGGCTACAGCAAAAAGATCTGGGTCTATAGCCCCCTCAGCCCCCTCTAGCAACTCCCCTGCTTGCAGTCTATAGTAAATGTAATTTAACAGTGCTCTGTTCCCTCAGAGTGCATCCGCTGTAGTTTCGGGCTGGACCCATACCGGCTTGTATTGTGTAAGAACACTCAATGTTTGTGCCCTAGGATCCAGACATAGGAGCCACTCTTCCTGTCCTCTTCCATGGGCTAGCAGGGTTTGATGTCTGTTAAAGTAATTTACACAGAGGTTCTCTTATATCTGTGGGTAGTCTCTAGTCCAACCTGTATATACACCCCTAGTGGGATTCCTCATTATTTGTCCAGTGCATGGTCCCCATCTCTTCTTGTCCACCATTGAGGTCTGCCCTTTCTTCTTGTTCCATTGTTGTGAATTATCTTGTCTATTCTTCCTTCTTGTTTAGCCTCCTGCTGTATGTGCTTGCCTATCCCCTTACATCAGCATAGCCACCCCAAATTTACCTGGGTACCCTGTGTAACCCCTGGCACAGTGTGACAGCAGTGATGCTAGCCATGGTGTCTCAGACCACAGGAGTTGTGTGTCCATTGATATGCATTTGTTATAAGAACAGTTGAACCGTTCCCACTCAGTGCAACCAGTTCACATTCAGCCACTTCTTAGCCTCTAGGAGGCCCACACTAATTTTGGCCTCCTCTTGAGGAGGATCCCCTTTCCTATGGTGCTACTCCTTACACAAGAAATAACCTTTGGCTTGTGAGAATGCAGGTGCCCCTTTGCTAGGGGTGCCTGCCCTCTTCGTTTCTGGGTGCACGGATGAATCAAAGTTGTGGGGTTTCCCTTTATGCTTGTGGGGACCTGACTTAGAAGAGGAGTTGGATGGACCTTTGTCCTTCCATCATTGTTAACTTTCTTGCCCAAGGATTTCTCTTATGGTTTGGGTGTGCTTGCCTGAGGCTTTTTCTGAACTTGAGTACTGACAAACTTTGTTACCAGACACCCATCGCTCGTATATTTTAATGTCAAGTGTTTGAACGCTTCAATGTCTGCCCACTTTTCTTTCTGAACTCTCTGAAGCACTTGAAATACTGTTCTGGGGTTTTACAAACTTTCTGAGAAGAGGCATCTTCATGCTCTCATGAATGGGCCTTTTTTCAGGAGTTAATGGAAAAATTGCATCAGTCGCCTGTGTCGGTAAGCGACTTATCAGGGTTGCACCCCACAATACCTCATCCACCTCCTGCAGCTGAAAAGCATGCTTGAGCACTTCCAACCAATCAAACATGTCCTTCCTTACTTCATAGGCCTGCACTAACCCTTTGGAGATGTGACTACCTGGGCTTGTCCCGGGCACCTTGGTTTGAACCACTACTGCTGCCCTCGCTAGATGTGGGTCTGTTGGCCTTCTTCCTCAATTCGAGAGCCAGCTTGCGCAGCTCTGTGGTGACCTTGTCCCACTGTTTCCCTCCAGCGCTGGTCTCCTCTCATCCACCAGGAGTTTTCCAGCAGCTACATTGTTCACAGCGGGCACAATACTGGGCCACTTAGAAGCTGTTCCAAGTCATTGGACATGTATTTATTTATTTAATAGTTTGCTTGTTAGGCACTTATACAGCAAGTAAAATACTGTTTCAAAGCACCCACTGGGCGAAGGGAGGGAACAAGGGAGTGAAACTCATTACAAAACACAATATTTAAGAGCAGTGGGAGGAAAAAGGAAAAAAGACAAACCTACTATGCCCTATCAGTATTCAGAATGTACAAGTGCAGCAAGGAAGAGGCCAGAGGGGTTAAGTGCTGTGGAGTCCGAACTCATGGGTGTGCCATGGATGAAGTGCTGTGATTCTTGAGTGCTATGTGGCCAGAGCCACGTTCAGTGAAAGTGGGAACCTCTCGGGCGGAGAGTGTGCCAATGCAAGTGCTGAGGTT
The DNA here is from genome assembly GCF_040938575.1 of Ambystoma mexicanum. NCBI lineage: Eukaryota > Metazoa > Chordata > Amphibia > Caudata > Ambystomatidae > Ambystoma > Ambystoma mexicanum. The sequence goes on along the minus strand of NC_090935.1, from coordinate 125,246,786 downwards.
AGACAGGTGCTGCGCCGATTTGGTGTGGGATTTCACGGGCCCCGAGGATGCATAAAGGCCCCAGACACCAATTACAGCAACTGTGGGATTAGCAGGGGAGAGTAGGAGGGAAGGAGGAGGTACAGAGGAAAGTCTTAAGGAACTTCTGGGATTCAAGAAAGTCCTGCTCAAGGCGCAGAGGGAGAGGGATGTTGTTCCATAGGATGGAGCAAGTTGAGGAAAGCGAACAACCTTCTGTTTACGAAAACGCTTTACACACAAAGAGTTGGTGTCAGAGGAGCGCAATGGTCTGTGGGGAGAGTATTTAGTAAGATAAAGTTGAAGATAGTTTGGTTCGCGCCTGGAAACACTTGTGTATAGGCGCGTTATAAATGCCATATCATATCCCCGGGCCCAGACAGCCTTGTGGATGATGCAGAGGGATTTGAATTTAATCTGTGCAGAAACCGGGAGAAAGTGAAGATTTAGGGCAGGAGATATGCGGTCCCTGGGCTTAAGCCCAAGGATAAGTCATGCTGCCCTATTCTGTATTAGTTGGAGGGGTCGCAGAATGGAAGAAGGTAGATTTAAGAGGAGGCTATTGCAATAGTCACGCCTAGCGAGAACCATGGCTCGGGTAACATTGAACCTCTGGAGGAAAGTGAAAAAAGGGAACATTCATTTGAGAAGGAAGAGCTGAAAGTGGGACTTCTTGGCAATGTCCTGAGTGTGAGGGAGGAAGGAGAGAGAGGAGTAGAAGATGACTCCAAGATTTTTGGGTTCAGAAGAAGGAACAGGGGGAGTGCCCAAGGAGGAAGGCCAGAGTGAAGGGAAGAAGGAGGGAGCAGAGAGTATCTCAGTTGCGGGATGCCGCACTAGCCCCTGATTTTGCTCACACTCTGGCGTGTTTAGAAGCCAAACTTTCCTCTCTGATGGGTAGTTGGTAAGAAACACTACTCAGGTTGTCTTCATCGCCATCTTTAACAACCCCTTGTGGAAGGTCTTCCCCATTCGGGTACACAGAGTGTAGCCCACCCCCTGCCACCCTAGCTTCTCTCCAAGTTTGGAGACTGATCATCAGTTCAGGTTTACTAATCGTGGAGCTGTGTGGAAGTCCCCTCTCTTGATATAAGATGCCCAGGACATCTTTGCTCATGGCTTTCACAGTTTCTATATCAAGAACCATGATTATTAAGAATTTCCTGGCAGTGTGCTAAACGTTGACTGCAACAGTACTTTTGTTGTTGGGTGACTAAGCTGTGCGCAAGGCTCCAACTAGATCTGACTGCCTGTCTCCAATGTGACGAATCATATTGCGGTACAGGGGTGAATATCAGTTTCTAAACCGTCAATCAGCGCAACACCTCTAATAGGCCAGAATTGATCCAAACAGATTGGATTAAACAAGCATACAATTAAAATTATAAATCTCCTTGTCCAATTTTAGTAACATGGACGCAATGGTAGGTTTACTTTACTGCCTCTAAATGACGTGGATCAATTGTTATTTGCAACACAGAAAAAATACAATTATTACCCAATGATAAAAACCACAATACTTTTTTAAAAGGCTTCTTTGCTTCAACAAAAAAGAGGGAAACGGTCCTAAAATGTCTCTACAGACCTTCTGGGAAGGACTAGCTTCTGCCTAATAGTTTGAGATGGGAGTCTGTGGCAGGTATCTGGCGGCAAGACGGTTCGGCGAGCAAAGCTGGGTGAACAGCTGAAGGCTGGCCTTCACAGTGACTCAGGTCAGGAATGATTGTCTAAGTGCTGATTGACAGTTCAGAAGTACTGGTCGAGACCCCTCGGATTCCTTCAGAGACTGTAGCATGACGGCGGAAGCTCGAGGCTTGCTGGTAGTCAGCATTGTAGGCGATTACGGATCGAGGAACTCGACTGGCTTGAGAATATCGTTTTTTTTTTAAACCTTTATTTTGAGATTGACAAGTGCAATTCAGATACATGACATGTATTGAGGGAATACAGATTCAACATACATCAGAATATGCAATATCGTGTTAGTGTCTACTTTGTATTCTGTTGTTTGCCTAGGTGACTTTTAAATGTTCTCTGCTTGATCTCAATTATATTCATGTAGGCATATCGGCTGGGTCATTGGCAGAGCATGTTAAGTCACTATCTGACGCATCAGGGGATTTGTCCAGGTATCTCCTCAGGGGGGCCCATATATATTTGAGTCTACAGGTGGGTACAACATTTTGGACGTATAATTCTTTGGTTTCCTGTACTTATATTAGGTCCTTTAACTAAGCTTGCCGGGTGGGAGGAGCTCTTGCCTTCCAGGCACGAAGGATGCATCTTTTGGCGACCACCTCTGCAATTGCAACAAGTCGACATGTTTTAATTGAGACCTTCCCGATGTCAGCAAGTAGGTATTTCAATGGAGCTGTTGGGATTTGGAGGCCGATAATGCCACTCACTGACTTCGCTCCAGAACTGTTTGATCAGGGGACAGTCCCAATAAATGTGAAATGAGTTTGCCCCTTGGGCCTGGCATTTAGGGCATTCTGGCTGTAACGCGAGGTCGAATATGGCAATTTTACTGGGTGTTTTATGGTAACGATTCAATATCTTAAATTGAATCAGTCTAAAATTGGTGCATATAGAGACAGACTTAGTGAATTGGCAGTATTTTGCCCATTGGGCATCCTCAATAGAAATCCCTAGGTCGCTCTCCCATTTGGCTTTCATTGTGTTCTTGGAGGGGGTATGTCGTTGGACCGCTTTATAGAGGGAAGAAATTCCACCTGTGAAGCCCTTAGGTGTCGTGGTATCAGTTGAGAATTGGTGAGTGGGTGGAACTTCCGGAAAGGAGGGCTATTTCTTATTGCACGCTGACTTTAACCTGTAGTATTGTAGTGACAAGGCCAGCCCGGCTCCAACTTTCGCCTGGACGATCCCAAGAGATGCAAATTTCCCATCTGGATATAGGTCTCCCAGATGCATTTCCTTCCCTGGGTCCCACCTTTTCTGGAGGGTCGTGTCAAGGGTGGGGTTGAGTTTTGGGTAGTGCCATAGCGAGGTGTATGGCTAGTATGGGTTGTCACATCCCACCCTATCTAGAAGACCAGACCAGGCTCACACTTTAGTTCCCACCTCCCCCTAGTCTCTTCACACCTTGGAAAAGCAGAGTGGGGCTGCTGCAAACTTTTTAGCCTGTATGTGTGCGTAGGATTCCGCGGAGTCTGACCAATATTTTGCAAAGTGAGCTTGGGCAGTCTGAGAATACAGTAGAAAGTCTGGGGCTGCTAGTCCCCCCGTTTCATACCGCTCACACATCTTGGGCCATTGGAATCTCACAGTTCCCCCGCTCCATACAAAACTTGATGCCAGTCTCTGTCGTTTTTGAAAGAACAGTCTGCCTGGCCAGATTGGGATGTAACAGAACAGGTATAATAGCTTTGGGACTACTACCATTTTGAGTAGCAATATTTTCCCATATAGTGGTATTGGAAGTTTGTCCCATACCTTAAGTTTGTGAGCTAGGAGTACTAGATCTGGTTCGTAGTTATTAGTGTACAGGGTCTGTTTGTCTATAGCCATTATAATTCCCAGATATCGGCCAGTGGTGGGTGACCATTCGAATTGCGCGGTGGCTGGGGATTGGACTGTGGAGGGTGTAAACGGAATGATTTCTGATTTAGCCTGATTAACTCGGTACCCAGAGTATTTAGCAAAGGTCGTGATTTCCTGCATTACCGGTGGTAGATTGGCTTTGTGGTCTCTGTAATTAAGCATTGTATCATCAGCGTAAAGTGAGATCAACTGGGGAGGTCCCCTAATGCGAATGCCCCTCCGTGCATTTTCATGTCTAAGTTTAGCTGCCATGCCCTCTATGGTGAGTGCAAATATAAAGGGGCGATAGCGGGCAGCCTTGTCTGGTGCCTCTACCAAATGCAAAACTTGGAGATAGGGATTTTTTTTTTCTAACCATTGCCCTGGGATCGGTGTTTAGGACACATATCTAGTGAATACGGGCCGAACCCCATCTTGTCTAGTATAGCGTACATATAGTTTCAGGATACAGAATCAAATGCTTTTTCAGCATCTAGAGTGACCGCTATTGTCTTGGCTTTCGGGTCCAATTGAGAGGTGATGGCGAAGGACCTCCAGAGGTTCAACGCAGTGGATCTGGTGGGAAAAAATCCCGACTGGTCGGGGTGGATTAGTTTATTCATGTTTTTTATAAGGCGATTTGCGATTTCTTTGGAATATATCTTAGCATCCGAATTGATTAGGGATAAAGGTCGATAGGACGTGGGATCTTGAGGCGGTTTGTGAGGCTTTAGAAGTACAGTTATTATTGCTTCTTTCATGGTATTTGGCAGTGCCTCTCTTCCAGAGCCTCCTCCCAGACCTCCAGTAGTTTAGGGGCCAATTCTGCTTTAAATGTTTTGTATAAATCGACTGGGATACCATCGGATAAGGGGGCTTTGCCTACCCGTAGGTCCGCTATGGCTTGTTCTATCTCTTTGATGGTTAGATTGAGGTCCAGGTTCGCTTTTTCGGTTTCGCTCAGTTTGGGCAGGGGAAATGAGTTCATGTATTCTTGTAGTTCTTCAGGGGATGCCTGGTCTGTGTTAGAGTAAAGGTTGTTGTAAAACTTCTGAAATACCTTGTTAATATCAGCAGCTTTAGTCTGTACATTCCCATCCACATCAGTAATGCTGGTTATGTGTCTCATCCCTTGCTCAGCTGTAATTAGGTTAGCAAGCGTTTGGCTAGCTTTGTTCCCTTTGCTGTATTTCCTGGCTCCCGTGGGTTGTGTCGCGTAGAAGAGTTCTCGTTTGGCCAATGACCTGAATTTCGTCAGTTGTTCTGAGATTTTTTGCAGAAGGGCTTCGCTATTGCACAGAGCGTGTGCATTTTCCAGGTCTCTCAGTGCTCGTTCAGAGTGGTCTAGTACGCTCCTTATTGCTTTCAGCACTCCGTATGTCTGTGCCATCAGTTGAACTCGCAGCCATACCTTGAAGATTTCCCAGATTGTTGCATTAGACTTGATGGAGTACATGGAAGTCTATTATTTCCGTTCTGAGGGGTTCTATCAGTACATCATCCCTCAATAATACAGGGGGCACCCTCCAATTCTGGACAGTATATTCTACTGTAGACGGTGTCAATTCGAGGAGGACCGGGGGGTGGTCTGACATTGTGCCTGGATATATCGTGCAAGCGCTCACTTCTGAAATGAGGTCTGGGGTGCGTAGCCAGTAGTCTATGTGTGAGCAGGAGCCAGGTACAGTGGAATAGAAGGTATATTCCCTCTCCTGTGGATGTAGTTCTCTCCCTGTATCTGCGAGGGGGAGTGTGCACATATCCTGGAGTATGGTCAGGGTAGATTTGGAGTGGTTTCTATTGCCGTCAGATGTTCGTCTAGGTTCAGGTCCAGAATCGTATTAAGATCCCTGCCCCATAGTACATTGGCGTGACTTGCTGGGGATATCAATGCAAGGATCTTTAGATAGAAACCCGGAGAATGAGTATTAGGAACGTAGGTGTTGATTATAATCGTTTCTTTGTTGTGTAGTGTATCCCAGATGATTACATAGCAGCCCTCCTCATCTATTTCGGACCTAGTTAATTGAAAGTTGGTTCGCTTGTGCACTACTGTGAGCACTCCTCTGGCTTGTGTAGAATAGTTTGTGGCAACTTTCGTGGGGCCCCAAATTAGGGCGAACGCATCAGTCACTTTCCTTGTTGCATGGGTCTCCTGTAGTAGGAGGATGTCAATTGTGTGCCTATTTGCGTAACTTAATAGTTTTCTTGCCTTGATCGGGTGAGTAAGGCCTCTAACGTTCCATGTTAGGAGTCTCACCCCCTGTGGTTTCCCTGGTGTTGCCATTGGTGATTTATTGTCTCTGTTGTCTCGGTATCGTACATCGGATCCGGTATTGTGTAGTCTTTGCACTTGTCAGTTTTTCTTATTTCTTCCATCTTGTCAATACGCCTGAGGCCTCCATTACTGGTCTGGCAATGTGGCCATTTTGTTTGAGTATTGTTGTGTGGTTTTCCCCCATTTACAATAAGGAAACTGGCCTTTTCTTCCTCGTGCCTCCCTCCCTCAGCATCCCCCCAACTGGACAGTGTAACCCCTTGAAACAATGTCAACATTTGAAATGTTGGGTGGCTCGTTATGGGTGCCACCAATCTAAATCAAACACACCACCCCGAGAGCCGTTGCGCAGCTTAGTAGTTGAGCGGAAGTTGTATTCTTACTCAGTGCGAGTGTATGGTCATCTCTCTGTGCCTGGAGGAATGTACTAGTCTCCTACGATCGTGCCGCCGCTTCCAAGTGCCCAAAGGGCTGGGCGGTCAGTCTGTCCCTAGGAGGGGCTGTGTGGAACTTCTGGTGTTGTACCTGGTTCTGTTGGTGTAAGGATTACAAACTCGGTTTCAATTGCCGTGAGGCTGATCCAGCTGGTCGATGAGCTGTGTGCTTCTGTATAAGCATTGTTGTGGTTGCAGGCAGTTTTCCGGTGCTGTCAGGGAGAAGTTCCAGCCATTCGATGAAGGAGTACGTATAGAATAGTAGTGTTCATAAAGTGCAAAGGGACATGTGTTCCAGGGGGGCTTCAGCACTGTGTGAGGATCAGCGTTGGTATTATGTGCCTATCCTTGTTCGAATGTCTCCAGGCAGTGGTCAATGGGTAATGTAATCAGACTGTTGGAGCTGGGGTTCCCAGTAATGGGCTCGTATTCACATTTGCGGGTCGCGGGCTCCCTAACATGGCAGCCGCCTGCCACGGTCGTCAACCTCAGTATGGCAGCCCAGTGTTTGCCACAACCCTATATTCGGGGTGCAGCGTATTTTATCAGTGTTCTGTCCCTGAGATAATTCTCGGATTTTGCAGCACGTTCCTCCGTGCGGATCCGTAATGTCAGCAGGAGCCTGCCTCTGCCCGAGCGCCCGCACCGCTCGCTCACAGTGCACATGGTGGGTGCCAGGGAGGGGGCCCTTGCATGCTCAATGATCGGGGAGTCGCGGCAGAGCACTGCGTACCTGTGTCTTGTCGTTGCCAGCGCCACCGGTCCCGCTGCTGCACACTGCCTTCGCTGGTCGGCTGCTTTATGTGCTATGGTGCGAGCGGGCAGGGGCCGCCGTCACCTGTGGGCTGGAGCTCTGCAAATCCGAGACACAGGTGGGGGATGGGCAGCACGGCTAGCAAACCCGCACTCAGAAAACATTGTGTATCTCCAGGATTCTGGCACTGTTTGGGGTACAAGAGATAGCGATTGATGCAGAAGACCAGAATCCACCAGATTCCGGGGAGTCCACCTTTCCAGGATGTACCATTCCGCAGGAGGGGTCAGAAAGGATTTAGTACCGCTGCACAGCTACACACTCAGGCGGCCATGTTTGTTGGCGTCCCACGGCATCCCCTGAGAGAATATCGTTTAAGGCGGACGGCGGCAGTTGCTTGACGTTGCACTTTCCCGCCTCTTCAATCGGCTTGAGTTTTCATTTAAGCCGGACAGCCCAGAGCTAGGTTGTGTGTTGCAAGCAGCTGCCTTGTCCTTGGTTTCGGGTTCAGAGACCTTCTGGCACTCCCTGTCTTGGGAGCTTGCTGCAGAGCCTAGCAGGGTACGATGTGTCATGGCTGAACACTGGTTCTGAAGCAGCTGTAGGGGCTTCTGAGTTATGTTCTCCCTTTATTCCGTGGCACAAGTTAATGGGAGGGATCTTGCTTCCATATTTGAATGTTCCTGCCCTTTCTTCACTGGCAGAAGCTGTAAGGCAGACTGTACCTTCAGCCAGGGTCCAAGGATAAGCTCTTCTTCGTGCTTCAAGTGAAGTCTTCAGATGATCTGCTTAAAGAGGGGTTCTAGATTTCTTTTAAAGCCAAGTGGACTGCAGTGATTGGTGTAGGCTGAGCCTAACCTAGTGAACCAATCTTGTCATCCCTGCCAACTATTTTCTGTATGTGTGAGGTCATAACCAGAGTACGTTGCAACAGGACATGGTATAGGGGTGCTACAGGAACAAGGGGTGTCCCACAAATAATACGGTTGAACCCTTGTCTCAACAAAAGGAGTTCTGTGCTCACTCACCTGTGATACTAGATCCCACCCACCTTCTTGTCTGCTGTGATCAAAGAGTCTCTCTGGTTAATGGTTCCCCCTGTGTGGGACCTTTTTTAAAGTGACAGATCTCCTTTGAAGTTGCTGAGAGACCAGACTCTCTGGCTTCTGCAAACCTCATTCTTGTATTTTACGAATTAGATCCCCCTAGCAGGGGTCGTCTACTGCAACACTAGACTTAGTCATGTCCTTCCCTGTCATTGATACTGATGGGCATGAGCTGGCTTCAGGTCGACACAGTTACATATGAAAGGTTTTTGGGGTATCCTGTCTCCTTTGTTATCCTTTGCAGCCAAGCCCCATGGGGGCCTGTTTAGAATACCCTCTACTGTTAAGTTCATCACTGTCACCATCTGCAGGGCTAACAAAATAGCAGGGTGGTTCCACAGAGCGCTTGTCACTTAATCAGGCTGTCCATGGCAGGGGGAAGTTTACCCCCCTCCTCGATAACATTGTGCTCTCCTCTCCTGTCATAGTCATACTAAATATGACAGGGGTGGACTGTCCCTGCAGGCTGTGTCCATGTGGAGTACACAGGTCTATGTGTTTGTTGTGGTGTGAGCATAGGAAAATGTGTGAGGATTAGTCCCACACAATTTCCTGAGGCAGGTCTACCATCATCCATTTACTTAAACATTTTAGAAAAATCCCAGGCGAGCCCAAGCCCAACATGTGGATGGTCGAATTCCTCACAGGTACACCTTGAAGTCGAGAGAGGGGATACAGAGGGAAACAAAAACTGGTTAAAGGTTAGGGAGGGAAAGGCAGATTCAGTCTTGATTAATTCAGCAGTGAATTCTCACCAAACCTCCCATTGAATCTATATTCCTCTGCGTTAAACACACTGTCCTTCCCAACTGCATTCTTAAGTCTCTTCAAGCCTCCATCCACAATTCCCTCCCTTGTATTCATCTGCGATGAGAGAGGAAGAAAAGTGTGTTACTTTTCTCTCCACCTAGAATGCACCGAAGTTAGTATAAGTATAAAGCAACCCTTCCCACATTTTTCCTGGCCTTTTCGATGCTCATGTTTCCCTTTTTCTGAAAGACTCTCACCCTTCCTGTCTTTTTACTTTGTGAACCCCTCTTATAAGGATAACTACACTGACAAGTGGGGCTCTGTTCAAATATGAACTAATGCATGAACTCATGATGATAGGTTTGGTTGCATTTTGTATAATACAGTTGATATTTTTCTCCTTGTTCCAGAGCCCTGGATGCAATATGAAGACCCATGCTCTCAAGACATTTCTCTTCACTACAATCCTGGCTGGTCTTGGTTATTTTGCCTTCTTCAAGGCCTTTCCACACGATGAGGCAAATCAAATGAAGTCAGTTTACCCCATTGCCTTCCACCCAAAGCCATTTGCAGAGACTGAGACTCCACCCCTTCCCGCTGCTGAAAACAAGTCACGCAAACTGATGATCTTGCTCTGGTCGTGGCCACATGGTCACAAGTTCCCACTGGGCGTATGCTTGGCAAAGTATGGCATTGATGGCTGTCACCTGACAGAAAACCGGAGCTGGTATGAGAACGCTGATGCAGTCGTCATCCACCACGGGGATGTGAGTTCTAACATATCTCTGCTTCCTCCACAGAGAAGGCCACCAAACCAGCTTTGGGTATGGTTCAACATGGAGCCCCCCATCCATCTAAGTAATCTACATATAATGGACAACCTGATCAACCTTACCTTATCCTACCGGCACGACTCGGACATCTTCTCCCCATATGGCTGGTTCGAGAATCTCAATGAGGCAGAGAATTTTACAATACCAAAGAAAACTAAACTCGTATCATGGGTGATCAGTAATTGGAAGCCACAGGACAAGAGAGTGCAGTTTTATGAGGAACTTAAGAAGCACATACCTATTGAAATCTTTGGGAGAGGACACTTGGCGGTTCCAGATGGAAAGATTTTGCCCACAATCAGCCAGTACAAGTTCTACTTGGCCTTTGAGAACTGCCAGCATAGGGACTACATCACTGAGAAGCTATGGAGGTATTCATTATTTTCAATGACTGTGCCTGTGGTCTTAGGTCCACCGCGTGAGAATTATGAACTCTTCCTACCTGCAGACTCCTTCATTCATATCGATGATTTCCCCTCTGCCAAAGAACTAGCCACGTATCTTCTGCAGCTCGACGCAGATGAGGAGCAGTACCGCCGCTTCTTTAACTAGAGGTTCAGTCGGGTTGTCAGGATCCACTCATGGGTCACACATTATTGTAAACTCTGCAAAGCAATGCATCAGACGTTTAAGCACAAAACTGTGCCCAGCATCGAAAAGTGGTTTCTTTAAATGACACTCTTGGTTGTCCAACTCAACGTTTCAAGGGCCGGATCCATGGCTGATTTTCAGGATACCCATCATTAATATTCATGAGAGACATTTGCATACAATTATTCTAAATGTTTGCAAATGTGTGCTCATGAATATTAATGAGGGATATCCAGAAACCCTGTCAGGATTCCGGCCCTCAAGGCCTGGAGTTGGACAACCTTGCAGGATCACACCCTTCATTGATGGTCTATGATGTGGTCTCCAAGTCCAGTTCACAACAATCAAATCTATGCCATGGTTTGTAGATATCCACAGAAAACCAATTGCACTACAGTAAGTTCAATGGGAATCATTTGCATCGTTAGCGGTTTAGCCCTAATATATTTATGTTGTGGCTCTTAGGGGCTGGACCTAGAGACTCCTTATCTATGAGAAGTCATCATCTAAAATTCACTTAGCCTGTGCATGCAGATAATTTCACCCAAAACACACTTTGACAGAAATTGTATCATCGTGAATTTTAAAAAACACTTGCGACATTCCCTCGATTGAAGACCACTTGGACTTCCATCTACATACGTACAATGGATAATTATATTTCAGAGAATAGCACCTTACTCTATCACGTAACCTACGTAAGCCTCTCCTTCTTTACGCAGATTTACATTACTTTGAGGCATATGTGTGACATTGAGTAAGTGGATTGGTTTGTTCTCTCCCTCGATGGGTGTGATTTGTCTTCATTGTGTGTCAGTCGTGGTCACTTATTCTGTTCTGCTGCATTGCTGCCCCCCGTTCCCCATGTGACCTCTCCTGCACCCATAACCCATCTTCTCATGTGTTCTGTGGCATTCTGTGACCCCTTAATGCTGCTTTGACTCCCGCATTCTATAAACATCCAGTATATCATGCATTTTCTCTCTCCGCACCTTAGGCTTGTTTCCTGCTTTCTAGCTTCCTCTTCCTTGGTCAACATCTTGTCTTGTTTCCTTATGTTGTGGCCTTGACTGCAGCAATCACCTGAGAGTTCAGCAGGGAAAACACCAAGAGCTGATTATCACAGGAAAATCCAGATATTTGGTAACATCAAAGGTCTAGTGTAATTTGAAGAGTGCTATTGGCCATGAGTCACTTTATGTGTCACCAATGTCATAGTAATGTAAAGGTATTTTAAATAATATATATGTTTCCAGCCTCAGTCTTATACATATTGACCTGGCTGTCATACAATGGAGGGGTTGTAGTTTGCAACAGGCAGCAATGGAGAGAGTTATTTTTCTCACAGGACCGCGTGATGAGCAATGACCCAACCCAGAAGGCCAGTGTCTGCAGCCTGCATCACTTTGAACTACAGCTGCAACTATCCTGGAACATTGATTATCCTGGAAAGGGATGATGGAAGTTGTCGTCCAAAACATCTGAAGAACCAAATATTTCAGACCTATGCTATGCATTAGCAATGTGAGATTTTGCGCGACACCTGTGTTGCATGACTTGTGTCTCTTGAACTTCTCCTAAACTATGTCCCTGAATTGCCAAACCCATGCCCCATTCTAAACGTGTAATACTGAGCCTTACATGGTGTGCCATTTCTTTTCCTGCTTCACAGGTAGGAAATGGTCTTCTTTTCTCGCTGCACCAGATGGTCATTGAT